>NC_142066.1:49054748-49354748 GCF_059756535.1 Pantherophis guttatus
GACCATCTGTATCAACATTTTTCAGACTTGGCAACTTTGAGATATGTGGACTTCAACTCCCAGAATTACCCAGTTAGCAGGCTGAGAATTAAGTATCTTATATTAATAACACACTAAACCAGTTATTTGCAAACGGACAGTCTATATGGGGACCAGTAGATCATTTGAGAAGAATAGAGTATAAGGCTCTTCTCCCTTTTCTATTAATACAGGTTGGCTGCTTTGAGTGCATGCTTCAAAAGCTCTCCGTTGATCAGATTTGTCTGGCATAATTTGAATATTCTGGTGTTGCAAAATGATGTACATAGTTTAGAGGGAACAGAGGGTATTTCTTTGTACATGGTTTACAAGGGACAGAGTGAACTGTGCAACCAGTCGGAAGCCTATGTTTAAAAAAAAGAATGAGACAGCAAACATTTCAATATGTGTGCTTGTTCTGTTGCAACATGTTCTGTTGCAATAGAGAGTGCTGGGAACTAGTTGAGCTTTAAAACTTTTTTTCTCTTCCATAATCCAAATTGCTTCATTCTTAGTTCACAATTATCCATCTCAAGGATATTTTAATTCTCTAGAGAAATCAAAAGAAATGGCTCTTTCTATTAATGGATCAATTCCAGCTTCTGGAAGAATTTGTTGGTAGGCTATCATTGGGACAGACGCTCTTGTGCTTCTTTCTGTTTCTGTGGGGGAAAACAATCCCGGTCTAGGACTTGTTTACCAGATGCTCTTTGAATCTGTTACCCATTACCTAGGCTGCAGGAAGAAGGGCCAGTGGAACAGAGTTTGTAGGTTGTAAGCTGGTTCTTGAAAAGATGAGGTCATATGGTAAATAGGCTGTGTCATTCTTAGATGTAGTCCTTGACTTACAACACTTACTTAGTGATTGTTCAAAGTTACAGCGGCACTGGAAAAAAATATTTATGACCATTTTCTACACTTGGGACCATTACAGCATCCCCACAGTTATGTGATCAAAATCCAGATGCTTGGCAACTGAGTCATATTTGTGATAGTTGCAGTGTCCCGGAATCGTGATTTTCTGACAGTTATTGGGGAAGCCAGATTCACTTAACAACTATGTTACTAACTTAACACCTGCAGTGACATTCACTTAACTATGGCAAGAAAAGTAGCATAATGGGCAACACTCAACTAATGTCTCACTTAGCAACAGAAATTTTGGGCTCAATTGTATTGGTAAGTCAAGGACTACCTGTAATGGAATATTAGTATGCACAAAGTAATTTATGCATTGAAATCAGAATTTTGGGCAATTGCTCCAATTTAAAATTACCTTGTCCCAGACCTGATAGGTAGGGTCTATGATGACTCGACACTGCTAGTTTGGGGCAGCCTCACTAGCACGAACTCTCCTCTGCTAAATCGGTACCGCCATTTCTTTGCAGGACATCTTGACACCAGAAAGTTGCTGCGAGAATAACTCACTGTGGGCACTGGATGGAGAACCGGATGAATGAATGGGCTTTCAGAGGGTGGCGGGGTTGGCTCTGCCTCAAATGCTGAAACGGCAGTTCCACTGCAGCGAGGGATGGGGCGGAGGGCAGGGAGCCAGTGACAGGCAGGGGGTTCCTATTTTGACAACACCTGCAATTGCCTCTGAACCTTGGGCTGTGTTACTCTACAAGGTTTTTTTTAAAGACCTGTGGCTCTACCAGTTTTTTTTTCTCTTGAAGTGTTGAGTAAAAAAACCTTGTAGAGTGGCGCAGTCCAAGGCTGGCCACCCTGAGCTAGCAGCGTTGAATCATCCCATTTCTTGACACATAAATAAATATATTTGTTTTAACCTTTAATGTAGTTGATACCATGATTCATTTATTTGTAATGACCAAAAATGAATTGCAACAAATCTTGACTTTGCATGTGCTCTTTTTTTTCCACACATCCTTCTGTCATAACAAATGTGTTTGGTTTTTTAAATACAAAAAGATGTTCTGTATTTGCTACTACATATTAATCCAGTTATTTTTTCCTTCTCAAAATTAATCCTATTTAAAAGTAAATTGTAATATTTCTATTGAACACTGCAACTTTTTTTTAAAGCTGAGGAAAAAAAATGCTGTGAAGAGGATGCGTGCTTAAACCTGCTTTGAAATTTGTTTCAATAATAAAATTTTCTCTTTCTGTGACGATTTGTACAACACGACACAAGACTGTTAAATGGGAATGGGTAGTCAGGGATTCAGTGTATCATGCCATGGTCTTGGTATGTTGATATAGCAGGCTTCTAGGTTAAGTCATAATATGATATATTTGGTTGTAATGTTTATATAAATACAATGATTGATTGAGTAACCTGAATTAGCCATATTGAATGAACCCAACCAATGGATTATATATAATAAACTCAATTCCCTTTGATTTCATTGGAGGCTTTATATCAGGATCTAGGCCAATCTTATTTATTGTCTGTTCTGTTGCTCTCTGTTGAGCCTTGGCCTTTAATCTACCTTCTCTCATGCCTTATTTTTCAGATTTTTCCCTTTATAAGATTGTTGACATAATATGATGATTTCTGCTTGGAGTCTGTCTCAATATAAATTTTTACTTTTCTGGAACAACTTTTTCTCTATTTTTATACCTATCTTACATTGCAAACACTTGGGACAGTGGCTTATCTGCCTGCATTTTTTAAAGCGCCATGGATGTTGATGGCTAGAACTGTGTATTTATATAAAAGATTTCAAGTTACAGTATGTGAACCCAGACTAAAGCACAGAAGTAACAATCCTGTTTCCTTTGGAAATATATATATATAAATTATGTCTGAAACTTGCAAAGCCCTTCTAACAAAAGAAACAATTTGGTAATTATAAGACAAGTTTGCAGTTAATGCATGTTATAATATAAATCAGGAGCACCTCTGAATTATCAAGTGAGTCATTATCATTTCTAAAGAGAAGCAGAAACAGCAGCTTTCAGAAAGGCTAGACTTCCAAAACCTTTAAAAAAATTGCCACTGGGGTGAGTGGGTGTAAACCTGTGGGTGATTATTGACACATTCTGAGGGAAGTGAGAGGGCAGGAACAACTGAGAAGGTGCCTGAAATTATTAGGAAACGAACTAGCTACTACTGCCTGCTGATTTCAGTGAAGGAAGTGCTATTCACTTCCACCTCTGATGCCCAAACTCTCTCTCTTCTCCCCCTCCCCTTTCCCTCATGTGTCTCTCTATATCTATCTCTACATCTATCTATTAATCTATCTATTTTGTGTGAGTTTCTCACACATAATGCTCTGACCCCATCACTTTAGCTTGTTCACCCTCCTTTTCTGGCAAATCCAAATGATAATCCCTGCCCCCCCCCATATTTTTTAAAGAACATTATCAAACAGGTCTTGGAAAAGTGGGGAAAGAAAAGAGCTACATGACGAAAAGGAAAGTATCTGGTTGCTTAAAATTTGAGCCCTGTGGGGGAACGAGATTAAATTTTGCATTATGCTTCTAGGAAGGGTGTATATTTTATTTGGCTGGATCCCAAGTCAAACTGGGGATCTGTGGTGAGACTTGATATTTTTTTCTAAGCCAAGGTAGGTAACATGGGGAAACAGCACTGCACCCATAGGGACATTGTTTTGCAATTTACAGACTCCATGCCACCAAAATATTGTTTTAATTAAAAATTAATGGAAAACAAAGCATAATATTCAGCATATTCTTTATTTCTAAGAATGTTCCTGGACATAAGACAAGCCCCATAACTATTAGAAAATAAAAAAAATATGATTGGTTTTGCTGATAGTGGCAGTTATTTTGTGAATATACTTCATGGAATATACACAGGGTATGTTTGAGCCAACATTTCCTAAATTACAGGATGTAAATGTAGTCCATAAGTAAAATACAATATAATAATATACTATACTATAATATAGTAATAATATACAGAGAGGAGGTTGAACAACTGCCTCTGTGCTGCGCATGGAACAATCTAGAGCTGAACATACTTAAAACTGTAGAGATGATAGTAGATTATAGGAGGAGCTTCCCTATTCTACCACCTCTTATAATATTATGCAATATAGTAGCAACAGTAGAGACCTTCAAGTTTCTGGGTTCTATAATCTCCCAGGATTTGAAACGGGCACCTAACATTAGAACCATTATTAAAAAGGCATAGCAAAGAATGTTCTTCCTGCACCAATTCAGAAAGCTCAGATTGCCCAAGGATCTGCAGTTATGCAGAGGAATTATTGAGTCTGTCATTTGTAATTCTATAACTGTCTGGCTTGGTACAGCAACCAAGTAGGAGAGGTGCAAATTTCAACAGATAGTTATAGGACTGCGGAAGAAAACATTGCAACCAGCCTGCCTTCCACTGAGGACCAGTATACTGCACCAGCCAGAAAGAGGACTGAGAAAATTTATTTCAACTCCTCCCCTTGGAGTGTGGAAGCCAAAACAACAAGACAGAGAGACTGTTTCCCCCTGATGCCATCACTCTCCACTGTCTTAATTTCCCTCAGCACTGTATTGTATCTAAGAATATTTACCTATGTTCTAGGGCTGTATCACTATTATATTTCTCATCATTCTTATTACCTTCTCCTACTGGTTTCCTTTGATTATATTACTTTGTTGTTTGTATGTATACTGAGAACTTACGCACCAGAGACAAATTTCTTGTGTGTACAATCACTCTTGGCAAATAAAGAATGCTCTATTATTCTACTCTATTCTACTGAGTAATGGGTTCTACTTACCTTTGCTATTGATTCGGAATTGGGAGCGTGCATGCTCACGCGCTTGCTTCGCTTGCATGCGGCACTTCTGCGAATGCGCAGAAGCTTCTGCGCATACAAAGCGTCCATGATGACATCTGGGTGGGTGGGTGGGTGGAGCCTCCCGCCACTGTCACTACCGGTTCGCCTGAACTGGGGCGAACTGGTGGAAACCCACCACTGATTCTATTGTGTTCTGTTCTGTTCCGTTCCATTCCGTTCCGTTCCATTCCATTGTTGGAAATTCCAGATATGCCTATTGTCCCAAATACCTTTCATTTGTAAAATGAATTCATCCTGAAACAATTGGAACTAAATTTAAGTGTCCTGAAGCTTTGTGGCACTCATTTAAGCTTTTTCTATCTTCTTTCCCCCCATACATGGAATCCATTCATCGTTGGTGGGAAGGAAAACTGGAATAACCGAGAAATCTATTATGTAATCATACTTTATTAGGGGCTGCATGATGCTTGGGGAAAGCATGCTGAATCTTACACAATGGTTTATTCAGCTTTCTGTGGTTTGGCTAGTTCAGTCTCAACTGAACAGGAATGTTTGAAGAACTTTGGTTAAGGTGGTAACAGCAAATTGCTTGTGAATTTTGTATTTTCCCAGTGTCTTGCTTTTCCTCAATAGTCTTCATTCTTTCAACCAGTTCTTATTTTAACATTCTAATCCTTAAAAATATTTCCTTTCCATTCATTTATATCCTGATCATTCATAGAATTTTCATTTACCAGTACTATTTATTTTATGTTGGTCATATATAGAAATTATATATATTTTCTTTCACCTCTGATGCTGCTAGCTGTTAGATTTTTATTTGGAAAAGCTCTATGCTCCTTTTTCAGTATTTTTAGTAAAATATTTGTAACATTCATAACTGTATTTGTCCTTGTTCTCTCTTACTATTCAATGTGTGATTTTTAAATTTTATTTTCTACCATATTTTGTTTTATAAATGAATATTATTTGTTTATACAGCACTCTTACTATTAATAAGGTGCATCTTGACATTTAATATATTATTTGACACTATGAAATCC
The DNA here is from genome assembly GCF_059756535.1 of Pantherophis guttatus. Taxonomy (NCBI): domain Eukaryota; kingdom Metazoa; phylum Chordata; class Lepidosauria; order Squamata; family Colubridae; genus Pantherophis; species Pantherophis guttatus. The sequence continues at coordinate 49,060,534 of NC_142066.1, forward strand.
CTCTGTTGTGGCAGCGTTATTTTTATTATTCCTTAGAGAATGAAAGATTAAAAATCGAGTCACCAAATAATGGATAAAAAGATCTTAAAATGGTACTTGCCAGGGCCAGTTGAAGGGGGTTGCAGCAGATGCATATGTATGGGGACCCATATATGTGGGTTCTTCTGAGCAGACAAAAAGGCTTTGGGCAACTCTGTTCATCTCCAGACTACCACAGGATTGGATTCCTCATACTTATATTGTTGTCTCTGTATTTTGTTAAAATTCCTGCTTGCCCACACTCAGCCAGGTTTGGGAAAGTTACTCATTGTATTATTGTGCATTTTGTTAACATCAACAATGGGAAAGCCAATGCTTTTCTCCCTAAAATCAAATCTAACGGGGTGTAGCCCTAAAGCCCTGCTACGTTTCAACATGTTTTGATAATTGGGGGAGGATTAAGGGAATGTATTTGATTAATCATAATACCGTCTACAAAATAAAACAGGTCAGGTTTGGTACACTATTCCAATAGTAAATGTGAATAGGAACCATCCATGCCATTCAATTACAAACATTTTGTAAAGTAAAACTTTTAAAGAACTTGGCATCAAAATACTGCATATAAGGGGATATTAACACTGATATACTTTTAAACTATTGTTATAAGTATCTTGCTACAGTATCTGCTTTAAAATTCCAATCAGCCAGCTTGATATTCTTTTTTTATGATTTTCAGCTGAAAAAAAAGGGGGCTCACGATTTTCTCCATTTGCTTGTCTGTCTTCTCACTTTCAGCAAGACAGTGTGCTGAAAATAGAACAGAATGGGAGAAAGTTGATACGTTGGAAGATCAAAAAAAGAGTTGTGTTTGAAAATGAAACGTGCCTTGGAAAGTAGTGGAAAAAAAAAATAAAACTATAAGATGCTCTGAGAACAAACTAGTAGTTAAGACATCAGGCAAGAAACCAGGAGACTGTGAGTTCTAATTCTGCCATTGGCCTGAAGCAGAGATGCATAACATTATATTAGGTGAAGAAACTGAGTAGGATGTTTTCTCCATCATTAAAATATGCACTAAAGTATCTGTTGCTAAGGATGAACTGTGGTGGTGCAGTGGTTAGAATGCAGTATTGCAGGCTAATTCTGCTGACTGCCAATTGCCAGCAGTTCGGCATTTCAATTCTCACCAACTCAAGATTGACTCACCCTTCTCCCCTTCTGAGATTGATAAAATCAGGACCCAGATTATTGGGGGCAACATGCTGATTCTGTAAACTGCTTAGGGAGGACTGTAAAGCACTGTGAAGCGGCATATAAATCTAAGTGCTATTGCTATTACATGCATGTTCTGCTTCTGTTGGCTATTATGGAATCAGCATTCCGGAACACTGAGTTTGTAATTTAGTCCAGCACAGTTTTTATTTATTTATTTAAAATATTGGTTGATTACCTCCATTGTGAGACTTTAGGTGGTGCACAATATTTTAATTTTTTAATAGTTGATGAAACAAATATCAACCTTTTTTTAAGGATAAAAATCTGAGAGCTCATATTGTTCAAAATAACATTAGAAAATTTGACTTGACTTCTTCCTTGCTTGCTCGTCTTCTTCTGCTATTAAATAAATAAGGATTAGTATTACAAAAGATAAAAGTGAAAACATGTATCCATGGGGTGTGTGTGAGAGAGGGGGGGGGAGAGGGGAGGAGAGAGATGTGTGCAAATACCATGATTTACATTTTTGTGACAGATGTAAGAAAGCATGAAAATAATAACATTAGCCAGATAACATCAGAGCCATTGCTGTGGATACATTGAATCAAATAAGGCAGGCATTACATCACTGAATTATATTCCCATGACAAGACATGGCTTTTTCTATGACATTATGTGTCTAGAATGCCTCTGCCTACATCTTCCTTACTGACTTTTAGGAAGGCTATACAACTGTTTTTGAATTGGAATTGTATTTTTATTGTGTAAACTTAGTTTATTATGAGAAAATCAATCAAATGGATAGAAATTATTTATTAAATAATAATGTAAAAATAATACAAATAGAATTTTCCTATCCATAAACATAATACTTGGACATACTAAATATTACTAATAATTTGAACTTAGTCATATCTGCCATCCTGCCCTATAGCTTGTCAGGCTATAATCTTAATGTAAAATGTACCAGCAAAACCAATGAACACCATTTGTTTGTATGCTCATAAATTACTAAATGTTGATTATTAGGCCACAATGAAGCTTCTGAAAACCAATAAACCCTTCAGTATTATATTCCTCAACAAAAGCTATTGGTCATGAGGCTAATATTTAAAAACAAATATAAACTTTCTGCTGAGTAGTGACAGGTTTGAGTGGTATTATAAATGTGAGAGGACAAGCATGTTATCAATATTAGCCAATTTGTATTCATATTTTCTGATCTAAGAGTGATAGACAAGCATGTTTAACATGCATGCAATCTTTCTATGGACAACTTTTTGTGCTTCTCTAAGTTCACATGGGTACACACAATAAAAGGGCTGCGTTTCTTGCTAAGAGAGAAGCTTCCAAAAAGAATTCTAACAGGTTTAATGAGTTAAATCTCTCCAGAAAAGAGCCTTGAGGAAAAGAAATAAAAAACCTGAACACTTTCAGAGCAAATGTCATCATCTATTTTAGACAGTTGTGCCATTCATCAACCAATCATGGAGTATGATCAAGCTATTAATTACTGGCCTAATTTGTTCAGCCTCAGCTTGATTGTACTTAGTTGACCTTAGCTGGTGAGAAAGAAAGCGAGCAGGGACTATTTTAGCATTGGGATGAGGTGGGGGAATTCCAGGGCTGCAACTAGAATACATTGGGACTGGAAGGCCACACTGCTCAGCAGGATGCATGTATATAATCAATAAATATTGAGCCTGATTTGAGAGTGTCATTTTATTTCCTTTGCACCTTTAAAATTATTTCCAACCCAATGGGAAGTTGGAAAGAAATGATGTTGGAGGAGTTTAACTTCTCTTCATCCCAGTAATAACTGTGAAATGAGAACAGCACCAAATTTAAGCAAAGCTGGTAAAAGGACAATCAAGATCAAAGACAGAGCAGATCTGACTGGAGACTACAGAGAAAATTGGAAAAAAAAAGTTCAATACTTCTCTATGGGAGAAGCAGTTGGAGAGCAGCTTGTTAATTTCTAAGCCCCTTTCCCATCTGTTAGAGCACACAGAGTCGAGCAAATGCAGTTTGTCCTTTACACATACTTGCACACATAGATACAGCACTAGTGAAAACAGAAGAATACAGACAAAATTCATATTTACACACCCTGATTATACTTCCTATAATTCATACACTTGGAAGCAACCTCACAGTACACACTTTAATGGTGTCTACATACCATGGTATACACAGAGACAGGCTGTATGCCACACCCTGGTTGTTTCATGAGGAGAAAATGCACACACCCCAACATCTCCCAAAGGAAAATACAGATGCCTTCTCTGGCCTCTGCTGGTAAAAGGGTTGGAAAGGATTCAGATATCCTGCTCAGCAGTTTCACTGCCTTGTTTCTTAAGGAAGTGCTAGTTGTCTGATTTTGCTGCCATCTATTGCTCATGTATTGCAATTGCATCTTTTCTCTGCAGATTCTGTTATTGTACTGCACCAAGCACAATATTTGAGGTATGTATTAACTAAACCTGTAGGCTATTCGCTGCATGTAGGGTACCCCAACCCAAAGCATTCAACAAACATACTATGCTTCCTCATCCTGGCTCAGAATTCTAGTATTATCACTACAAATTAGAATAGGTTTTCTAGGTTTTCTATAAAAATACTGAAGGCAATACATATGGTATTACAGAAAACTTTCATCTAAAATAGCCTTAAATGAACCTTAAACATGTTAAATAGCAGCCCTATTCCACAGAGTGGTCTTGGTGCTGCAAAAGGGGGAAAAATCTTGCTCTTTGTGTCCACACATTCTGCTTCCAAAAATAGGTAGACATGGATCTGGAATAGGGATTCAAAATGTAAATCTCTAAGGCTGGATTTGTCTCGTGTGTTATGTCCACCTGTTCCTACATGCTTTCCAGCAAAGATACCTTTATCTTTGTATTATTTTGCTCATCTCCTAAGGATAAGTTCTTTTGGGCAACTTTTTCTGTTGCTATATTTATTTTCCCTCTTCTATGCCTAGTGTTTTGTAGCACATATGTATAGAAAAAAAGTCCTGGAGCCTAGGGTTATCAGAGTGAACCAAGATCCTTTGCTGTTGGAAGAGAAATTTATCAGCTCACCCCATCTATATATAGATGCTAATCAGAGTGATATTGTTCTTAAAGCAACAATGTCTTCCACTGATATTGAGATGCTGAGGGATAGGGTGAGTTTGGAATGGAAGGTTGTATTTTATTTGCACGGATTCAAGAGTTTTGAGGCTGGAAAGTTGACAATGGGGCATGACTGCCCAGTGGCATAGTTATAGCAAAGTCCAGTAAAATCCCTCAATCTTCCCCAGAAGAACAGATCTGGATCCTAGGAGAAACAAGTCTCCAGCTTTTGCACCTGAACCAACTCCAATCTGGCACAGACTACAAGGCTGTTACATCATTCTGTCCAACAATTATTCCTTTAAAAGAATAATTGCACTTCCTGCAACAAAACTTTTTATTTCTGAGAAAAAAATATTTGAAAGCAAAAGTAAACTCTGGTTTTATTCCTGTTGGAGTGATGGTACTTGTTTTAAATAAATTTCAAACAGGAAATAGTGTGCAGAAATCATATTTGCAAATTAGAGTGTAACAATAATAAAGCACAGAACTGTTTGGGGATGGGTGGGGGTGGGACATGATGTGAACAGTGCCAATTGTATCCTTCATCTTGAAAGGAATAGTCCTCTACATCAGTGTTTCTTATCCTTTGTAGCTGGAAGATATGTAAACTTCAAGTCCTTAAATTTCCTAGACAGCATGCTTGCTGCGGAATTCTGGGAGTTGAAGTTCACACATCTTACAGTTGCCAAAGTTGAGAAACTCTGGTCTATATGGGTGACTAACAACTGAGATACTTCACTCCAGAATATAAATTTCCCCAGCTGCGCCATCATTTTTTTCCTTATTCCTTGTCTGTGGTGCTTGCTTCTCTTTGCTTGTTAGCAGTGGCAGCTCTGAATTGCGCTAAAAGACATACCCAAAACATTTCTATTTGCATTTAACATTTTTAGAATACAGTATATGATTTATGGCCAGTCATTGAATATATTTACATACATTTTGTTTTATTGTATGTTTATAGAGTATGGCAGTTATCTTTCATAAAATATGTATAAGTGCTATCATACATTGTCTGGGACAGCATGAGGTAAGTGTGAGCTATGAATCAGCTGCTCCTTTGCTTGGCTTCAGGCTGGACCTAAAATATTATTTTCCTCAGCATTAGGCACAATTAGATGAAAAAGGAAAGCTAGGCTCTTCCATTTTGAATAGGGCCTGATTTCTGAGTGTTTAAAGTGATCATGATTTGCCCTTCTTAGTGATTTAAAAATGCTAATTAAAAGAATACATCTCCTCCTCATATTAATTTTTTAGGTCTCAAAAGGAAGCAAATTGTTTTCTTCACAGTCCTTCAATGAATCTTGGTGTGAGTATGGCTGGCCTTTATTTTACTTGCCTCTCTACACTATTGTAATTATGAAAACTGATGAGTTAGCATTTTGATAAAAAAATGCTGGGAGATCTGAACTAAACACTGCCATCTCCTGTTCTTAATGAATTCTAAAATGGAGGGGAAATGACAGAAGAATTCCAGTCTGAATATCTCCCCACCAGCTTTTAAAAGACTATAAGAGCTGTTTTAATATGGGGTGAATTTGAGTTGCTGTAAAAATTTCCTGTGTTTCTGCATTTGAAGCTTTCTTCTCAACAGATTCGGCCAATTAGAGCAAAAAGTTTGCTGTGACAGACAGATGTAAAAAGGGCAGGTGTTTTTCGCTCCTTGAATTGACCAATGAAAGAGAGAGGGTGGGATTTTCTGAATTCTCATTGCTCACCATCTTGTTTGCTCTCTGGTGACTGGCCTCAGGAAGCCCTGGGAAGGAATAAATAAGATTATTGTTGGGTACTAGAAGCAGAAACTACATTAAGAACAGAACTCAATTTATCAAAGCTGTTTTAAAACCTTTAGAAAAGGAAATTGTTAGGCACAAGTACCAGAAACTACATTAAAAACAGAACCTCCCTCCATAAGTAATTACAGTGGTGCATACCCTTACTCGGATTTGAACTTGGGCTGCCTGCATATTAGGCAGTTGTATTAACCTCTGAGTCATAAGTCCTCCTCCCTTCATCAGCTTGAGCCAGGGGAGAGATTAAGTGTTTTTCTGTCGAATACCTGCTCTATTCCAATATGTGGGAGGGAGCATACTGCTTCCCTTTCGCCTTTTAGCTCCAACCTCTGGAACATCATGCCTCACCCCAGTGGTGAGATCTGCACCCACCCTTTTGGCCTTCTGAAAGGGCCTGAAACAGAAGATTCTGCCAAGTGACTTGGGGCCCCAATAAGTGCATGTCATTCTGGAAGTGGTTAATGGACTAAGATGAGAATCCACCACTTTCCTGTGTGTATCTTGCTCCCTTACTTCTCATCTTTGGCAATTTTTAAGTCAAATTTATTTATTTTTATTTATTTATTTATTATTGAATTTCTATACCGCCCTTCTCCCTGAGGACTCAGGGCGGTGTACAGCCAGAATTAAAAAAAACATGCAGGACAAATATCAAAAAACAATTAAAATATATATAAATTTGGCCCAATTAAAATTCACTACCCATTAAAATATTTAAAACATTTAAAAAACATTTAAAAATTTCTTCTTAAGCCAGCCCGGCTTGCTTGAAAAAATGGGTTTTAAGGGCACGACGGAAGGCACTGAGGTCCTGGATTCTCCTTATCTCTGGGGGGAGCTGATTCCAGAGGGTAGGTGCCCCCACAGAGAAGGCCCTCCCCCTGGGGGTCACCAGCCTACACTGTTTGGCTGATGGCACCCCGAGGAGGCCCTCTCTGTGGGAGCGCACGGGTCGATGGGAGGTCGTCGGTAGCAGCAGGCGGTCTCGAAGATAGCTAGGCCCTATGCCATGGAGCGCTTTGAAGGTGATAACCAGCACCTTGAAGTGCACCCGGAAGACTACCGGGAGCCAGTGCAGCTCGCGCAGGAGCGGTGTTACATGGGAGCGCCATGCTGCTCCCGTCACTACCTGCGCTGCTGCGTTCTGGACCAGCTGGAGCCTCCGGGTGCTCCTCAAGGGGAGCCCCATGTAGAGAGCGTTGCAGTAGTCAAGGCAAGAGGTGACGAGGGCGTGAGTGACTGTGCACAGGGAATCCCGATCAAGAAAGGGCCGCAACTGGCGAATCAGGCGAACCTGACAAAAGGTCCCCCTGATTACAGCCGAGGGATGTTCCTCCAAGGACAGCTGCATATCCAGGAGGACTCCCAGATTGCGAGCCCTCTCTGTGGGGGCCAACGACTTGCCCCCAATAGTCAGTGATGGAGTCAACTGACTATATCGGGATGCCGGGAACCACAGCCACTCAGTCTTGGAAGGGTTGAGCTTGAGCCTGTTCCTCCCCATCCAGACCCGCACAGCCTCCAGGCACTGGGACATCACTTCACGGGCATCGTTGGGGTGGCCTGGGGTGGAGATGTACAGCTGGGTGTCATCAGCGTACTGGTGGTATCTCACCCCAAAGCCACGGATGATCTCACCCAGCAGCTTCACATAAATGTTGAACAGAAGGGGCGAGAGGACCGATCCCTGCGGCACTCCACAAATGAGAGGCCTCGAGGTCGACCTCTGCCCCCTTGCCAACACAAACTGCGACCAGTTGGAGAGAAAGGAGGAGAACCACCGTAACACGGTGCCTCCCAACTCTTCCAGCCGGTGCAGCATGATACCATGGTCGATGGTATCAAAAGCCGCTGAGAGGTCTAATAGGACCAGAACAGAGGAGCAACCCCTGTCCCGAGCCCTCCAGAGATCATCAACCAACGCGACCAATGCCGTTTCCGTGCTGTGCCCAGACCTGAAACCCGACTGGAACGAATCTAGATAAGATGTTTCCTCCAGGAATTGCGGAAACTGTTGCGCGACCACACTCTCAACAACCTTCGCCATAAAGCGAAGGCTGGAGACAGGACGATAGTTGGCCAATATTGCCGGATCCAGGGACAGCTTCTTGAGGAGAGGCCTCACCACCACCTCTTTCAGGGCAGCGGGGAAGTGACCCTCACTCAACGAAGCATTAATAACGCCCTGGAGCCAGCCTCGTGTAACCTCCCGGGAAGCCAGTACCAACCAGGAGGGACACGGGTCCAGTAAACATGTGGCCGCACTAAGTCTCCCCAAAATCCTGTCCACATCATCAGGAGTCACAGCATCAAACTCCTCCCAGATAACATTCTCAAGACTATTCCTCGTCACCCTGCCCCGATCTACCCAGTCAGAGTCCAAATCCCCCCGGATCTGAGCGATTTTGTCATACAGGTATTGTCCGTAATCCTCCGCCCTGCCTTCCAAGGGATCCTCCCGCACTCCCAGATGAAGCAGGGAGCGGGTTATCCTGAACAGGGCGGCCGGACGATTCCCTGATGACGCAATAGAGGCGGAAAAGTAATTAAACTTTGCCGTCTTTATCGCCACTAGGTAGGCCTTAATATGAGACCTTACCCGTGTTCGATCAGATTCAGCGAGACTGGCACTCCAACCACTCTCCAGGCGCCTTTTCTGGTGCTTCATTTCCCTCAGCTCCTCAGTGAACCAAGGTACCGCACGGGATCGGCACCGGGTCAGAGGCCGCAAAGGCACGACTCGGTCCAAGGCCCCACCAGCCGCCCGGTCCCAGGCGGCTACCAGCTCCTCGGCCGAGTCATGTGCTAGAACCTCAGGAAATGGCCCAAGCTCCGTCTGGAACCTCTCAGGATCCATCAGGCGCCTGGGGTGGATCCATCTAATTGGATCCGCCTCCCTGCGGCGCGGGGAAGTGGTTCGAAGATCCAGGCGAAGGAGTGAATGGTCTGTCCATGACAAGGGTTCCACGTCTATATCCCCAATAACAAGACCACTCAACCACTGGCCAGAGACAAAAATCAGATCCATAGTGTGACCTCCCTTGTGAGTAGGGCCATGAACTAACTGGGTCAGGTCCATGGCCGTCATGGAAGCCATGAACTCCCGAGCCACCTCAGACGTTTCACCAACGGATGGCAAGTTGAAATCACCCATGACTAAAAGCCTGGGTGTATCTACTGCCACCGTGGCTATCATGTCAAGTAGCTCAGGTAGGGCTGTTGCCACGTGGCAGGGAGCCAGGTACATAAGCAACAAGCCCATCTGAACCCCACGACCCCACCTCACAAGGAGGGACTCACATCTGGCTATCTGAGGCACAGTGGTCTCCCTAGGACCCAGATCCTCGTTAATAATAACCGCCACCCCCCTCCCCTCCCCTGGGCCCTTGGCTGATGGAATGCTCTGAAGCCTGGTGGGCACATTTCAACCAGAGGGACACCGCCCTCCGGGCCCTACTATTTATTGTTTTAATGTTTTATTTGGATTTTTTATTGATTGTAAACTGCCCAGAATCACCTTAAGATGAGATAGGTGGCATAAAAGTTTAATAACTAAATAAATAAAACGTGAGAATCCCCACAACAACCCTGTGAGCACTTTGGGCTGGAAGAGCAGGTGATTGGCCAAAAATCACACAGTAAGAGTCATAGCCATTTGGATATTGGTCTCCCCAGTCTCAAACTCATTTCTTATTCACCATGCAACATTGGTTTAGGATATCACAACACAGAAATAATAGGAATACAAGTCTGCTATGTAGAGAAAAAAAACACTTACTGAAAGAAGGGAGTGACAATCTACTTCATATTGTCACTAAGGAAACCCATATTTTCTGAACTGGATTTGAGGGATATCATCACTACTTGTTGATAATGAATGGATTCTCCAAAATAGTTCATTTCAATGCAGTTAATTTGGCATTTTTCCCAAGTACGGTTATATTTTATTACCTGTTCTAAATTGACAATTCTTCCAACATAACCCAATACTTAGCTTGCAACTTGAAATGCAAATACTGCCATGCAATTCCATATTCTGCCCTTGTACATTTTACATTACTCTGTCTTTCATCTTGCTTGCAGAAATCTTGGATAAGCAGAGAAATGGATAAGGAGAAACAAAAAGAATATTACTTGAATGATCAGAGACCAAATTTAGTAATACTTTATAACAGGAATAATTTATGGCCTGTCACTGTTTCAGTTTAAATATATTTGTTAAGTACTCATTTAATGGCTTAGATAAAGCATATTTTAAAAAAGTAATATCAAAATAAATGCCTCCTTGAACTTGCATGGCATACGTTGTGGAATTTAACTGCATTTAAAGCTACTTCCTCTTGAAATTACCAGATTAGATTTTTTTTTAAAAAAAGCACAGCTAAAAGTGGCTTTCTATCATTAACTATAGCCCAGTAAATAAATTAGGGTTGTCTGAGATTTTTGAATGCACTAAGCCATTAACTATTACTCATAATCTATAATGGCTGCCATAAACAAGCCAATTATATTATGGATTAAGTCAAACTTTTCCAATGTGGGATCTTCCAAATGTGTTCAGACTCCAGCTACCATAATTACCTGCAGAATTGTCAGGTGGCATGAATGATCTCGATATCGGGGATATAGTGACTGAACCCTTGTCGTGGTCGGATCATTCCCTCCTTTGCTTTGACCTTCGAACCACCACACCCCGCCACAGGGAGGCAGAACCGATGAGGTGATTCTGCCCCAGGTGCCTGATGGACCCGGATCGGTTCCAGATGGAGCTTGGGCCGTTTCCTGAGGCTCTGGCTCACGGCTCGACCGAAGACCTGGTGGCTGCCTGGGATAGGGCGGCCACTGGAGCTTTGGATCGGGTCGTGCCTTTGCGGCCTCTGACTCGGCGCTGATCTCGCTTGGCTCCTTGGTTCACCGAGGAGCTGAGGGAGATGAAGCACCATAAAAGACGCCTGGAGAGCGGTTGGAGGGCCAGCCGGTCTGAATCTGACTGAACACTGGTAAGGTCTCATATTAAGACTTACCTAGTGGCGATAAAAGCGGCAAAATGTAACTATTTTTCCGCTCTTATTGCATCATCAGATAATCACCTGGCCGCCCTGTTTAGGGTGACCCGCTCCCTGCTCCTTCAGGAAGTGCGGGAGGACCCCTTGGAGGGCAGAGCTGAGGATTTTGTACAGTATCTGTATGATAAAATCACTCAGATTCGGGAACACCTGGACTCCAACGGGGTAGATCCAGGGAAGAGGATGGAGGCAGGTCTTTAGAATATTATCTGGGAAGAGTTTGATTCTGTGACTCCCGAAGATGTGGACTGGATACTGAGTAGACTGAATGCTACCACATGTTTATTGGACCCATGTTCCTCCTGGTTGGTGCTGACCTCTCGGGAGGTTACACGAGGCTGGCTCCAGGGGATTATAAATGCTTCCTTGAGTGAGGGTGTCTTTCCCGCTGCCTTGAAAGAGGCGGTGGTGAGACCTCTCCTCAAGAAGCCTTCCCTGGACCCGGCAGTGTTGGCTAATTACCGTCCAGTCTCCAACCTTCGCTTTGTTGTGAAGGTTGTTGAGAGTGTGGTAGCATGACAGCTCCCTCAGTACCTGGATGAATCGGCTTATCTAGATCCATTCCAGTCGGGCTTCAGGCCTGGGTATAGCACGGAAACGGCATTGGTCGCATTGGTTGATGATCTCTGGAGGGCTCGGGACAGGAGTTGTTCCTCTGTCCTGGTCCTATTAGACCTCTCAGCGGCTTTTGATACCATCGACCATGGTATCATGCTGCACCGGCTGGAAGAGTTAGGGGTGGGCGGCACCGTGTTGCGGTGGTTCTCCTCCTTTCTCTCTGACCGGTCGCAGTCTGTGTTGGCAGGGGGGCAGAGGTCAACCCCGAGGCCCCTTGTATGTGGGGTACCACAAGGGTCGGTCCTCTCGCCCCTTCTGTTCAACATTTATGTGAAGCCGCTAGGTGAGATCATCCGTGGTTTCAGGGTGAAGTACCATCAGTACGCTGATGACACTCAGCTGTACATTTCCATCCTGGACCACCCCAATGATGCTCTTGAAGTGATGTCCCGGTGCCTGGAGGCTGAACAGATCTGGATGGGGAGAAACAGACTCAGACTCAACCCATCCAAGACCGAGTGGCTGTGGTTTCCGACATCCCGATATAGTCAGTTGGTGCCATCACTGACTATTGGGGGCGAGTCGTTGGCCCCCACGGAGAGGGTCCGCAACTTGGGTGTCCTCCTGGACTCACAGCTGTCTTTAGAAGGGCATCTGACGGCTATGGCCGGGAGGGCATTTTATCAGGTTCGCCTGATTCGCCAGTTGCGTCCCTTTCTGGATCAGGACTTGCTAAATATGGTCACTCATGCCCTCGTCACTTCCCACTTGGACTACTGCAATGCTGTCTACATGGGGCTCTCCTTGAGGAACACGCAGAGGCTCCAGCTGGTCCAGAATGCGGCCGCGCAGGTGGTTATGGGAGCAACGTGGTGCTCCCATGTGACCCCCCTCCTGCGCGAGCTGCACTGGCTCCTGGTGGTCTTCCGGGTGCACTTCAAGGTTTTGGTTACCACCATGGCCTAGGACCGGAGTATCTACGAGACCGCCTTCTGCTACCAGTAGCCTCTCACCGACCAGTATGCTCCCATAGAGAGTGGCTTCTTAGGGTGCCGTCGGTCAAACAGTGTCGACTGGCGGCCCCCAGGGGGAGAGCCTTCTCTGTGGGAGCACTCACCATCTGGAACGAGCTCCCCCCGGAGATACGGAGGATCACTGATCTGCGTGCTTTCTGCCGTGCCCTCAAAACATTCCTATTCCAGCAGGCTGGCCTGGCCTAACTTCTTTTTTAAATTGTTTTTACATTTTTTAAATTTTAAATTTGTCTTATAAAATTTGGGTTTTTAAATTTTCTTTTCTGGGCCAAATTATTTAATTGTATTTTAATGATTTTTTAACATTTGTATTGTATTTTATCTTTTGGCTGTTCACCACCCTGAGTCCTTCGGGAGTAGGGCGGTATATAAATTCAATAAATAAAATAAATAAATAAATAAATAAAGGCTACACTGGTGAAGAACTTGGAGTCTCAAAGAGATTTTGAGATACCCCATTAGAGCTTTGTTTAAAATTATTTATTTTATGGAATTACAATTTATTTTCAGATGAAAGGACAAATCACTTTCAAATTGTTCTTAAATTAAACTACAATATATAGTCCAATCCGAGTAGCTTTAGGAGGTGAGCTTAAGAGAGACTTTACCTTTTAAATCTGTATAAAACCTTGTGAAATCTGTGCAGTGACATCTGTATCCATTGTATACTGTTCAATGTAAAATTTCAGGGTGGGGGCAAAGTCCCAAATTACACATTGGTAAGAAATTGCAAAATAGATTTTAAAAAAGTAGACTTTAAGGGGATGGAGTTGAACATAGATCTCCAAAAATATTTTATATATTTGATGAGGATGATGTGAAACAGTTTAACTCCTTCCCCAGTATAGAGCAAAAGAAGGAAAAACTAAAATATAAAAGGTGGTAGGGCTCCTTCATGTTTAATACTATCCCTGCTGAAATTTTGTTTTATTTTACTTCTGGCACCATGAAAAATCATGGAAGTAGGGAAAACATGCAGCCTGTTTGTTCAAACAATCACATTCACAATTTACTAAATAGCTAGTGTTTGCGATATAATGAATATTGGACTGTGAAGTACGATTTAGCTTAAAATTCCAACTCAGTTCTAAAGCTGATGGGCTGACCCTGGGCCAGTTATTATCTCAACATGCTGATCCTACTTTACAGGATTATATTGAAGAATAATCCATGAGTTTATTTATTATTTAAATAAAAGTTTGGAATAAATCTGGCAATAAATATTGAAAGTTAGCAAAAATAGCATAAACAATGACAAATGAAAGGATTTACCATTATTAACTTTAGGGCATGGATGCTTCATCTTAGCAATATAAACATGATCCAAGTGAAGTGTCATGATTTTCTACTTAATAAGTGAAATTTAACTGAGTAGCTAGGCCTTCATTAAAATAAATATCTCCACATACAACTATATTTTCTGAGAAAAAAATCTCTGTGTGTTCAATAGGACTTGCATCTTAGCAACCTGATAATATAATCTTACATACATCTACGCAGAAAAGTCTCAGATGAATGTATATAGAATTATGGTCTTAAACTGCTTAATTTGGATGGATTGTTGCTTGTGTAATTATGTACATGGACATATCCATGTAATTCTTGCTATGAGTGTTCATAATTGGGATGGTATTTACTCACATACACACACATACACACAAGTGCTGGGTCTCAGTTTAAGATATTAAACATCCATTGTTCTTCTGTCTCTTGAATTTCAGACATAAATTTTGTTTAGGATTACTGCTAATTATTTTGTATGAAAAATGCTGCAAATCACCAAATTCAAGACATCTATTTCTCTACAATATATAACTATTAGAAGAAACTGAAATAGCCTGTGATCGTAACATACCTTGATGCTTTTAACTTTTCTCTTCTGCCGTTTCTCAAATGTACCAGTCCTGGACTTCAGATGGAGAGAAAGCAAAAAAGCATGCATGTTCATGTGGAAAAATACCTGACTCTGTCAAGACTGATGGCAATCATTAAAGGGCAGAAAAAGGAAACTTATTTGCTGCTGAAAAGTGCAATGCCACTGGTGCCTTTTCTGGCAAATCTTTCCTGCCAAATATCCTTGGCACCGAATCCTGGCTGCTCTCTCTTCTTGAAAGAACAACTGCTCAGGGTGAAAATGTCAAATCTTTCCCAGATGCTTTGCAGTGGTATTAAACCTGGTCATGTTCAACTCTTTTGTCCTGTGAGTTTTGTTCTTTGGCTTTCCCTTGGCTTCAATTGTGCGGAATTCTCAGATTAAGATTTGCCAGCTGGTTTCTGTTACAGGAATGCAGGCTGAGATGAGAGAGCAGGGAAAGATGCTGGAATCCAACAGCCTGGAAAATCGTGGGGGATGGGGTTACTGTTGATCCTTTAAGAGCCTCAGCTCTGTTCTGCGGTATGTTGCTGTGTTAAAGGCAGCAGGCTCTTTAAATGTAAAATATTAACTGATGGATTCCAAGCTCCGATTTGGTTAACTGATGGACTGCGTGCTGCATAGATTTCACCCCATCTTTACAAACAGACATACACACACCTTTCATCATTAGATTCTGTGTGTGTGTGAGAGAGAGAGAGTGGGGGGGGGGAGAGGGAGAGAAAGAGGGAGGGTTTTGTTTCTATTGGCTGATTCTTGCCTTCCCACCCACATCTATTCCACATCACCTTGGTGTCTCCCTAAATAAAACCAGCCCTCCTTATCGCAGCAAGGAAATCAAGCAATAGAGTTGCAATGGATTTTAAATAAACACTTCTCTCCCCCCCACCACATCATTGCCAGGCTGCTGAGAAGCACGCAGGAGGCACCTCACCAACTGCTACTGAAACGCATATACATAGCTACCTTGCCTGCTTTCTGACTCTACTGCTTCTTTCACCCCATGAGTGAGGGCTGGAGTACACAAGAAGCTGGCTGCAGGCAGAGGATAGAATTGGTACCTTTATGACCAATTCTTTCTCCATGGATTTGAAGGACAGCACCAGTGAGGGAAGCCTAGGGAGCCTTCAGCCTTCCAGCCTCCAGATTTTTGCTAACACCTCAACCCTACATGGAATCCGCCATATCTTTGTTTATGGACCTATGACTGTGCGGCGGGCTCTATGGGCTCTAGCATTTGTAGCTTCCCTGGGCCTCCTCTTGGTAGAGAGCTCTGAGCGAGTGATTTACTACTTTTCTTATCAGCATATCACCAAGGTGGATGGACTCGTTGCTAACAGCTTGGTCTTCCCAGCTGTCACCATCTGCAACTTTAATGGGTTCCGCTTCTCCCGTCTCACCACCAATGATCTGTACCATGCTGGTGACCTTCTGGCTTTGCTGGATGTGAATTTACAAATCCTTCATCCCCATCTTGCTGACCCAACGGTCCTGGCCATATTGCAAGAGAAAACCAACTTTCAGCAGCATCGAGCCAAGGTCTTCAGCATGAGTGAGTTCCTAGGGCGTGTGGGCCATGACATGAAGGAGATGCTGTTGTACTGCAAGTTCCGGGGACAGGAGTGCAGCCACAAGAACTTTACAACTGTGAGTATAAGGAACAGATTGACTTTCTTATTACCTTAATAATGGTTACGGTAACAATGGGGTGTACCTAGAATTGGTGATTATATTTATCCTGGCTTCTCTTGGTGAGATAGCAGACTTGAACTGAAGTATGCTTGGTATCTTTGTGGCAAATTTGGGATATTTAAAATGGGAAGTCAACCCAAATTAAGGAATTAAGAACTGTTTCTTGGGAGATTTCAGCTACCTCTAGTTATTGGCCTGTTCAGACCCTTGATGTAAGGAATGACAATATTCAATTGCACAGTGCTTTCCTCAAGGAAACTAGCTTATTTTGCTGTTGAATGAAGATTAGCAGCAAAGCAGTATTGAAATAGTACAGTACTTTCTGGTTGATATGGTTCATATATACCCCACTGGTTGAAAAGGACTTACAACTTAGATCGTTTTATTCCTTTCGCTCTTGGTAACAATTATTTCCCATTTCATATTAAGTTTTTTTCCAAGACTCCTACATAAGATTCTGAAACTGGATAGCTTGGGGACAATGTTTCTTTGTAGTAATTTAGTGTTGGTGATCTACCTCTGATTTCTGGTCTTGAAGAAGTGTAGAGTTTTATGAGCATTAAGGAGTGAAATGTTGAGCCTATTCCATGCTAAATATAGTGATCTGTTCTCTTTCATTTCTCCTAAATGTTGTGTAGTGGGCAAAAGATAAAGATGTAGACTGTAAAATTAGTATTGTTTCAGTTGTCATAGGCCATATGCATTCATGATTTTATAATTGCAGCATCAATTGTTGACTTTTAAGTGTGTGAATGAAGTATGAGAATAAATATAAAATATTAATATCTTGACTTACTACAACATAGTAAATACAATATTTTTCAGTTGACTTGCTTCATACATCATCCCCAGCAAATCTCCAAGTAATGGTGCAACTAAATAATGCATAAACATAGAAATTAAGTAGATCTAGGCCTGGAACTAAAAAGGAAGTGACGTGTTTCATAGCTATGGCCAGTTGCCATTAAAGATGAGGATCAGAATAAAAAAATGACTATTTAATAGGGGACAAACAAAATGAGAAGGGTACTCTTTACCGACTTTATGTCATCCAAATTTCCAAACTGGTTTAAATTTTAGTACTTGAAGTCACAACACATATAGGGGGCACTAGATTAGAGAAATGTTTTCTAAACTAATTATTTTGTCCTACTGGCTTTCTTGTGTGCTTTTTGCAGCAGTCTGAAATGGAGAAGTTAAATAAGTGAAGGTGACAGGCAGTAAATATTGGAATAAAGTTTAATTTCTTTGCTCAGACTTGTGTAAAAGTCACCAAGAGTTTGGTTTGAAAAAATGTAGTATTTTTTTTTTTTTAAATTATGAATTCCTTGTTTCTATGGCAGGGTTCAGATTAAGACATTGGACAGAAAGGAAGTGTTTTTTTTTTTTCCCCATAGGAAACTTTGTCTTAGTTACATTATACATTAAGGGTTTGGCCTTAATTAATAATAGTGCAGAATTTAGAATATATATAAGGCAAAGGCATTCATATATATCAACTTGTTATAATATATAAAACAGGAGTCCATTGTTAGAAGGTTGAGACAGAAAACAGTTTGCTTCAATAGGATAAAACTAGAAGAACCAACCCTTTAAAAAGCTTTGTTGTCTCATATAGATTTCCTTTATTGGTCCATTCTTGCCCTTCTTAATACAGTATGAAGCACATTGCTTCTGACTGCTGCAAGGCAACCCAACTATGTGCTTAAGTTACATAGTTCAGATAGATTCAGATTGTGGACTTTTTAATGTAATTTAGACTTTCCACCATAGTACCTGACTTTGGAATCGGTTATGTGATTTAAAAAAAAAAACATAGGCATTACTGACAATGGATGCTTTGTTATGGAAAGAGGATATTATACTTTTTGATGTTTGGAAACTCACTGTTGTGATGTAGACAGGATTGTAGCTATATGTTAAGAGCAAGCTGTCAGGATGAAAACTTCGGTGACAGTCATATTAATTGACAAGACACTATTTAATGGACCTTTACTGAAGAATAATATTCCAAACTGATATAAAATGATAAATTCTAAATTGTGGTCTAGAAATGGAAAGTTTATTGTTATGGATATATATTTATCAGAAGTTAATTTTCCAACATTCTTAACCATCTCTACCTTAAAAAAAAATACAAAACAAAAATAATGTGGAGGAATTGGGTGCATTTGCTTGGAAACTGCAGAGTGAGAAAGAATTGGGGAGAAATTCATGTTTTGATGTTTTCCCAGGAAAAATATGATAGCAAATATATAGGGCCTAGTTGGATAAAAAGTTTTTAGTTGCTTTCAGTGAGTAAAAGTTACCACCTGAAGAGAAACTTTAATGAAAGATCTGTTCATTCCAAAGTGTCATCAAATACATCGTCACATAAGAGATTGAAAATGTAAGATTTTAGATAGAAAATATCAGCCAAAATAACAGACCTTACCAGGTTGGTTAAATAAAATGATAACCCACTATAAATTAGCTTTATCAATATTTCTTATTTCCTACAAATTGCCGTTCATTTGGGTAAGAAATTTATTGATAGGGTTGTACCAGATAACTTTGTTGTACTTCAAGGCCATCATAACAATCTCACCATAATGGAACTGGCATACCCACCCACCCCCACTGGCTGAAGAGGCATGCTGTGGATCCCATCAATCAAGGATGGCAGGGTCTAGTTTCTCTGCTGTGACTCCTGTTTTTGGAATATCTTGCCCTGCCCCAGGGTGAGATCTGCTCCCACCCCTTTGGCCTTCTGAAGACCTGACTCTGCCAGTTGACTTGGTGCCCGACCAGGGGATTATAACTCCGGAGATGGTTGATGAACCAATAGAAGATCCCATCTCACTCCCTAGTGCATCTTGCTCCCTTCTTCCCCATCTTTAATTATGATTTGTATTTTTATTGCTATTAGAAATATCTATCTTTCATGGTTTTGTTGTTTTTAATATTGTAAATTGCCCAAAGTTGGCGAGATAGACGACAGATAAACAAACAAAATCTGATTTTTACATGGAAGATTGAATCACTTTGCCTTGAACTGAAATGTTGAAGTGAACCAATCTGATTTTATCAGTTTTTTTCAATTCAGTGGAAAGGAACTACTGTGTAGGTTTCAGAATCTCACTTTAGCATATGGACTGAAGCAGAGCAATTGCTCCAGTCAGATGCTTCAAAGGGGAATGCCACTTCAGCTTGATGCTCTGCTTTGGAGATATGCTTTAATTGAAACTTTGATTAGTTTGAAATACTCTTTTGAAGTTTGCACAGCTTTAATGACTACTAAAACATTCAAAAGCTTTTTGTTCCTGATATTTGTAAGGCTTTGTGATATATGTTTTGGAGAAGGAGCAAGTTCATTCTTACTCTATTGTGTCACGATGATGATAACTGAATAAGAAAGAGAAAAAGAATAGTACTCTCCCCAAAAGCCCTTGAATAATTTTAGATATTGTTGAAATTAAGAGGCAAAATGGTAGAAGATAAATATACCATTTTGTCTTTTTTTTTAACAGATGCTTCATTTGAGGCTTCATTTCAGTTATTTATGAATAAAATAGTTTCCTAGCCAGTGCCTGTAAAAGAAAGAAGAAAAAAAAGCAGTTTCAAAACCACTATTTAGAGGTATTTAGCCAAACCTTTATTTTCTGATTTTGAGTCAGAATATTTCTTCAAACTGTATCTGTTCTCAAACATTACACTGATTTTTAGTTTGTTCATTGGTTATTTGATCCCAATTCTGCTCTTAATCCAAACATCCTAACCGTACCTGATTTCACCTTAATAGGAAATAGCATATCTTCCCTTCTGAGTCATGGTAATGATTACGGATAGAAGAGAAGCTAACAGGGATGCTGTAATTAATTTCTTGAAATAGTTGTTGATGGAGACACAAATGGCAAATAAATTAGTAGTCATTTTGAATTATATTTACACATTGTCTGTTTATGAACATTACTTGATTCAGGCTTGAATCTCCGTTATTATGTATCCAGAAAAGCCAAGAATGATTTCAAATATGACATTACAGATGCTAGAATATAAAATTTGCTTCAGTTGAAGAACCTTAAGTGAAAAATAACTTTTCTGAGATATTTATATGAACAGCTCTCAAAAATCTAATTTTGTTCACCCTCAAATACGGTGCTATACAAAATTATTTTAATTGCTATAATTAATGCAATTATCAACCCTTCCTTTTAAAAATACAACCTTGATTCTTCCAAATCAGCGCAGCAGGCCAAATTTGATTTATTTATGCAAAGCTATTTGAAATCATTACAGTATTTAAATGACCAAAAATAAAAACCAGTTTAATTTACACTAGGTTTCCAAGTTTCCAGCACATGCAAATTGGCTGCTTTAACATATGGATAATATAAAGGGCTATTGTATTGGAATCAACACTTGTAAGACTATCCCACTAGAGCTGAAATGCCCTGTTTATGAATATCTCTCTATTTATGTGTGGAAATACTGCTTGAAGTGACAGGGTAGATAAGCCCTGAGCAATTGTATCAAGGAGTAGGAGTAGGACACTGAAGAGACAGATATAGTGGGTAGCCTGCTTTTTAGTGCTGTGAATATATTTAGTTTGTTCAAAAGCTTCTTTGATTTTTACTGTGAAAGTACTGTTTTTATGGTTCCCCCCTCATTTTGGTTTCTCTCTTTCCAATGTACACATTTTTTGTCACTTACTTGTAATGTGTTATATTTTATCTAGCACATTAGTCAGTGACCCTAATAAAGAATTAAACTACTACGAACATAAAAAATTAAAACTTATTTAATCTTTGTTTTATTGAATGAATGTGCTCTGCACTCAACTCAGTTATAGATAGTAAAAGGTTTTCTCGCATAACCTTTTATTTCTTTTCAGTAAAGATTCAGCTGAGGATGTTTTTCTAGGACCAAAAGCAGACTTCATTTAAAAGAAATGTTTACGAGTTTTTACCATTCTGATCATCTGTATGAATATCTCTGTAGCTTTGTATGCAAATTAGCATTAATGTGCTATAAAAGCAAAAACAGAAAGCCACTTTGATAAACTATGTCAATAAAATAATTTTTCAGTTTCACAATAATTGCTTATTGCAAAGCCAAACTTCCACTGATTCAAACATTCCACTTCTTATAGTAGCCAGATCTGAATATTTTTAGTCACTGTCTAAAACTCTACCTGAAATCTAATAATGGATGATATACTACCTTTGAATGGGGAAAATCCCTTAATTATCTACTTCTTATATATTACTAAAAAGCTCAGATCTTTGAATGATGTTAATTCCAAAACAAAAAGAATATTGAATATAAAACAGATGTAGTAGCAAGTTTACAGAATTAGATTCTTTTTCCTTAAAAGACACACAACTAGTAGTAGATAAAAAAAAACAACATTGTCAAATCATTGTCAAAAATTTCAGATTCGGGGCAAGGTTATTTAATGTAAAGAATAGAGATACCATAGTTTCATTTTGCCAAGAAGTCATATGATCAACAAATGAACCATTTGTTGATCAAATGTTGAACAAATAAACGATTTGTTCATTTGTTCAAATGAAGACTGGTTGAAGTAGACGTAGCCTAAGTGGCTATTAACTATTAGTGAATGCTGATAGAGTGCTCATGCAGTTCCCGTGAATAACAAATGAATCTGTGCCCATAAAATAACAAAGATGAATTGCACATGAATAAACATGAGTGTGGTTAGAAGTTGCCACTCTCCTGAGCATATTACATACTGTTTTCTTGCAACTTTACATAGAGCAGTCCAAAGGAGCAAAAACATCCTCTCTAGGAAGTTCTGCACAAATCAAAATTGCAAATTACATTAACAATATTCAGAACTAAATTCCTGAAGTAGGGCTTGTGTTACACAACTTTCTACTGCCTTCTCTTGAAATATATTTAAAAAAAACTCTCCCGTGCTTATAAAAACTTTCTACTTAACAAATCTGCAACTCAAGTATATTTTGAGTGTGTTTTATAGTTAGACAAGCAAAGACTGCATACATCAAACAGGATATACCAGTTCAATCAATCACAGAATTAAGAGTCAATGTAAATGTGATGTTAATAATGTAATCTGATTGTTTATATTTTTTTCACTAAATAGCAAAGTTGGAGTCACCAAACCTAGATTATATCCCTTCTACTTGGAAACATCCCTCTAGCTGGAAACAACAGCTGGAAGGGGAGCAAGAATGAGACTTTCATGTCATAGATCTGATTTGGATTGGGTTTCCCATGGCAAACTCTCAGGCACTAAATTTGTGATTAGTGATATGTCCTGAATAGCTTGGCGGCAACTTAATATGAACCAGGCATATGGCAAAAAATACCTTGTTTGCAGAAGTCCAGCCAATAGCTATATTTTTAGAAATAAGGGACCAAGCCATCTTGGTCTTCATGTTCTAACAATCTTGTTTAGTATGAGATCTACCATCCCTCACAAAAATTAATACATTTACCAGATAATCCTCATCTTGAAACTGCCCTCTAAACTTCAGACCTTATGATTAGGCTTTGTGTTGTAATCATTATCATCATAATAAAATGCTTCAAAATCAAGGGACAGTAATAGTGTGAAGGTGATGAAAATTGATGGAGAGGGAGGGGAAGCAAAGAAATAAGTTGGCTGCTAGAAAATGAGATGTTCAAAGTTTGCAACTGGGATATAGGAAATAGGCTTTAGATGTGATGGAAATCCAGGAGAAGATCACAGGATGAGATAAAATAGATTCTTTTGAGAGAAAGTGGAATGTGTAAAGAACGTACAAAGAAATAGGAATTGGGATTTTCTGAACTCATTCTAGGGAAGAAGAAATAAATGTTTGGGGAAAAAAGTTTGGAGTT
This sequence comes from Pantherophis guttatus, assembly GCF_059756535.1. NCBI lineage: Eukaryota > Metazoa > Chordata > Lepidosauria > Squamata > Colubridae > Pantherophis > Pantherophis guttatus. Next base: position 49,083,712 of record NC_142066.1, read on the forward strand.
GTGGGGGCAAAACCATGCAGACCTAGGGATTCTGCTTGATGCAAACAGACTTGCCTCAGAGAGCCAAAGACTAGGAAAAAGAAAACTGCTTAGTATAGTAAAGTAACTTTAGGAGATAAAAAGGATATAAAAATGAAAAGCAAGATAAATTACTGAAGGGTAAGGGAGAAAGGAAGCAAAAGTTTAAAAGTTAAAATATTACTTGTGAGTCAGAGAGTTTAAGAAGACAGAAGAGGTAGAAGAGACAAAGGATTCCAGTTGGCAATGGGAGTCAGAAGGACTTTTTTCTTATGAGAAACAAGACAAGCTATATTTATTTTATTATTTTATTTTATTTTATTTTATTTTCTCATTGATGTGTTTGTCTATAGCTTGGGTTTGGCTTAGTCAGCAAGTTTCAATAGTGAAGGGGATCACCTAGTAGTGTGTCAGCTAGAAATATGTTGAGATCAAGCAAATGACAAATACTGAGTGTGCAATGGCTTGGCTTACACATACATTCTGGCATTTAATTAATTAATATAGCTTCCCATCTCAATCAATGACTCTGGGTGTCTGTGCCTCAATTTCCTCACCTTCCTATTGAGGAATCTTCTGAATGGAATCTTATTCACATATTACACTGTCAGGAATGTTACATTACTGCCTTTGCAAGGCTTCACTTGCATCCTGATGAACATAAATAGACCTTCTGCACAGGACAACCTGTGCAGAAGGAGTAAGTTGCCTGGAGTAAGTTGAGCATTATCTGTAAGAAGTTGAATAACTGTATAAAGCCAAAAAAGTCTTCACTGTGATACATTGAGCCACATATTCTACAATTCCAAGGCAACTTCATAGACAGCATGCTTATGAAGTTCTTCCAAAATTTTACCACTTTCTAGGATGGAGATTATTGCCTTGTTTATGATTCAACAAGAAATAGTATGTATAGTCCAAAATTCCTTTTGGACAATATGTTTACTAAGCAAATCCAAATGTTAATGTTTGCTTTTAAGATCTCCATATCTCTTAATTGGGCAAGATACTTTTTGTATTTTTTTGCCAATAAAGAGAATTAGAAAGTTTGCATTTCATAATTAATTAACTAATTAATGCATTATTTATTTATTTATTTAAATTTATTTGCCGCCCATCTCAAGCCAACCATGGGGCTACTTTGGGCTGCTTACAACAATAAAACAGGAAAACAAAATGATAAAAAATGTAACATAACAAAACATAACATAACATAACATAACATAAATGTAACAAAACAAAACATAACAAAAACCAAGAAATAAAACAATAAAAATAAGCTATGGAAGTACAATCATATGAAATTAAACAGATGGACAGAGAGGGAGTAGGAAGCGCAGTGGGGAGATGGGGTCAGCTAACTAATATAGTAGTCACCTCCAGTGATACACTACCCAGTCCCCAGGTCAACCAGCAGAGCCAGATTTTCAGGCCTTTGAGGAAGGATAAGAAAGTGGAGCAAACTTCACCCTGGAGGGTGGGATGTTCCAGAGGGCAAGTACCAGAGCAGAGATCCCATCTGATCCCATCAGTCAGAGTTCCTTGAATGATGGGATATTCAAAAGGCCTCTTCTTGCGGGCAGCAAGCTTGTCTTAGCGAGATGGGCTTTAAAAGTCATAACCAACACTTAGAACTGTACCCAACAGCAAACTGGCAGCCACTGCAGCTTATGAAGCAGTGGTGTAACATGGGTCATTCTATGGGCCCCAAAAACTGCTTCTGCTTCTGCACAAGTGTAGAAGCATGAGCAGACTTTGGGGCCCATAGAATGACCCATGTACCATTTGAAGATCTGAATCCATTTCAAGAATAGCGCTATATAAAGCACATTGCAATAATTGGGACAAGAAATGACCAGAGTTTAAATGTCCGAATGTAGGGAGTCCTGATCGAGGAAAGACCACAGCTGGTGTACAAACTGAAGGTGTGCTGTGATCCAGATCTGGAAGTTCCAGGTACCCAAAGCCATTCAATCTTGCTAGGGTTTAGCCATTACTTCCTTTAAGCTTAAAGATGGACTTAGGACTAGATTAATTGTAACTTTTTCTCCATTGATTAATATATTTACTTCAATGTCCAAAGAAGGAAAAAAAAAACATTAGTTCAGAAGCAAAAGGGTAATTTTTAGGCCACAAGGAGTTAGGGAAAGTGGTGTTCCTCTGGAATTAATCTTTGGGAGAAATACATTGATGGTTGACTTGACTGGGACCTTCAAGGTAGTGCCAGAGCCCAGAATGGCAAGCGACTATTTTTGTTACTTCTTCCCTTTTTTCTCTCTCTTTCTCCCTGCTTGGCTAGGACAAGCCACACAATAAATGCTTACTATTTGCTTGCTGACTGCTTTTGAAAGTCATATCTGTTTTGAACAGATCTACAAGAGAAATGAAAAGGGGAATACCTCTTTAAATTTTTTTCCACTATTATAATTTGTATCTAAAAAGAATGCATTTAAAATTTTATGTTCATTAGTTTAAAAACTTTAGCCATACTTGTATTTATAAATTAATAAACAATCAAAGAGTGATTGAAGTTACAGCTCAAATTTTAAGGCAGACTTTAGACTCTGATGTTATGTTTAACTGTACAGTGACTTATTAGAAGCCTTTGAAGCAATAATTGTATCCTATCAAGCCTAATTTACCTTGTATGATTGTTCTGAGGATAAGAATGGTCAGTGCCAAGCTTCTTGAAAGAAAGGCAGAGTAGAAAGCTGATGAATAAAAATTGGATTCAGTTTGTGGTAATGTGAAGGTAACAATCTTCCAGCAGAACTGAACTTATTAAGAAGTCAACGTGGTGCATTCTAAACTTTCCTTATGATAGTATATATCAAAATAATGATGTTATAATAGATGCAAATAATAGTTGTGCTGCTTTTCCTAAAGATCTCCTGGAGATCATATCTTGGTATTGTACTGGAAAAGGAAGTATATGTTGTTAATAGGTTGAGGGAAGGATGAAGTTACTGTCTCTGTTTTCTGGGTCAATCCTGCCTGTGGAATTGACTGAGGAGTAGAGCTGGTCCTTATGAATATTTTATAGTCACTATTCCTGGCAGCAGTAGCAGCAAATGTAGCTTGTCCTTGAAGGTGTCAATCTGAAGGACAGGTGCCATTTGCATGTGAGTTGCAAGGTGTGGACTGCCATCTCCTAATGGAATATAAGGAGAAATTGTAGTTATAATTTTCAGGCTAGTTTTACATAACCTTTTTAATGAATCATTTGAAGAACTATGTTAATCCATTTTCATTATGAATGATTGTACTGTATGAACCCAGCCTGTTTGTGATACAGTGGTAGTTGAGGAAGAGGCAATTGAAAGATGATCTAAGAATAGGCAGGTCAGTCCACTTGCTGAGAGATCTGGGGAAAACCCTCTCAAAGATATTCTACCATAAGAAATCATTTATTATTGAAGTTGGGAAACTCCTATTACATTTTTCAACTTTTTATGTTTACCCCAAGTTAGTGTTAAATATGTCTTGTTTTTATATCCTTAGTTTTGCCATCTTGACAGATGTAATAGGTTATGCAAAAAATGGAAAATAGGTTAAATCAGCAATGAAAATAAGCATGTTGTTATGAACTCAATAATTAGATCAATATAATATAATTTATCATTTATACATTTTTTTAAAAAGGCCTATATATCCCCTTAAGGATATATAACCATAATGGGAAAAGCAGCATGAGCCATACCTTTGATTAGTTCAGTCTAATAGAGACGCTCATTATGATGGGCAATTCAAGATCTAAATTTTCCTGCTTTTTGATGGTTTTTTTTTTTTGCCTTTGTAACAGATTTTCCCTTTGTGTAAAAGATACTTTTCCTATTCTGTGGAATAGGAAACAGCCCTGTTCCACAAAATGCCTAACTATCTTGATGAGGGAACTGAAATCAATCCATAGCAGACCCACTCATGCTCAGGATTTACTAACTCTGCATAGTCGGTTGTGTCATGGGAATAATTGAACTCTTTTTGCACTTCTAATCTTCTAAGAAACAAGAATTGGAGAAAAAGATAGCTGAAAAAAATAAGCCTTTCTATTAATGGACTCATTAGCAATGTCTGGCCGCACTACATCTCCCAAATATTACTTGGCTGGAATGGGTAAATTCTACTTATTATTGCATCTATTATTGCCTTTTTACCCAATGAGGGAAAGGACTGTATGTGCCAGAACTATCAGTAAGAAAATTGACTGGATTAGTGGTTTTCTGAGAAATGTGTTGTGGGAAGGAGGCATAACCATCCTATTACTGATGCTTAAAGATCACATCTGGTATAAATAATATTGCATGTAGAACAAAACAACTTAGTATAGTGTCTAAAAAACTGGGTCATAAAATAGTGGGGGTCTGGTACAGATTTCTGCAACTAGATGACTAAAGGCAAGCTCTTATTCTTTCACCCTCAACTACTTCTCCATCTGCAAAATAAAGATAATGGCAGTCACTTATCCTTCAGGGGTACTCAAAGCATTAAATAGTATTATGCATACAAACCTCTTCAACATGTAAAATTTCAGTGAAAGTATTACACATATAAATTTGGCTGCAGTATAAAGAGAGTTCATTTAAGCATTAGTTTCAGCCTTGCTTAAGCACATAGGTGCCTTGACAGTTCTCAAAAAGTTAAATATGACCAGACCTGATTATATTTCGATGGAAGACCACCAGGATTACCAAGATATAGCTAGACTGGGAGTAAAAGAACATCTTAAAAGAAAAGATGTTAATCATTTTTGTATTTTGCCAAGGAATGTACATGAATATGTCCATGAGTTCAGTAGAAGAAAACATGACAAAAAGGAAACTACATTAATCTTACGTTGTTATTGTTAATTATGTGGTTCATCTACTGCCTCATTAATTCATGGATTTTAGGCAGTTCATAGATAATAAATAGCAGTAAGCATAAAATACATTTGAAAATGTTAGATATAAAATGCAGCAAGTAATATCAAATAATAAGAAAAATGTGCTATTTACTGTATTAGAATTTGCATTGTAAGAAATACTGCTTATGTTTTTCATTTTTCTCTTAGCTCCATTCCATGTTTCTTTTTTCAACTTCCTGTTTTTAAATAGTAGAGCTATTACAATGTGACTTCCTGGAAGTCACAGTCTATCAGCTAAAGACAAATATTGTTCATTGCTCTATCTTGATTTCATATAGTGCTAATCACAAATAGTGATTCAATTATAGGTATACCTAATATCTAAACAGAATCTTTGAAGAAAACATAAATTTAGATTTTACTTTATGTATTTTAGAATTGGAAATTTATAGCCAATAATTAATTAAGTAATTATTAGCATGTCTGCAGAGTTTTGTAGTTAATAGCATTTTGGTATCAATGTGTACCTACTGCCAGTAAACTATGACTCATATAGTAACTAACTTAAAATTTAAAATGTTTAAGCAGTTATCCTACTTATTTTATACACAGCAAAGATATAGATCTATTGTTTTAAGGGATCTATATCTTTGCTATGTATATCAACTAGATATAACATTGTCAATTAAAACAGTACCATCAAGTTTATTTTATTTTATTTGTTTGTTTGTTTGTCAAACATGTACAAGATAGCAGGTATAGGTATAAACATAAATATAAACAAAGGAAGTAAATACAGATAAATGGGGACAGTAAGACAGGAACGCTAGGCACGCTGGTGAGCTTATGCACGCCCCATTTACGGACCTCTTAGGAATGGGGTGAGGTCCACAGTAGATGAATTGAAGTTGAAGCTCTGAGGGTTTGAGGCTGTAACCAGTGGTGGGATTCAGCCAATTCGCACCACTTCAGGAGAACCGGTTGTTAACTTTCTGAGCAGTTGCTAAAGTCATATTTCCTGCAATCGAGTTTGGAGCAGTTTACCTTGAGTTTGTATTGATTGTTTGCCTGTGTATTATTGTGGTTGAAGCTGAAGGAGTCGTTGACAGGTAAGACTTTGTAGCAGACAATTTTGTGTACTGTGCCACAGGCAGCACAGTTCCAGATTGTACAAGCCCAGAATTTCAAGTCTGGTGGCATAAGGGATTCTATTGTGAGTAGAGGAGTGGAGTACTCTTCTCGTGAAATACCTCTGGACCCGCTCAATCGTGTTAATATCTGATATATAGTGTGGATTCCAGGCGGATGAGCTGTATTCAATAATTGATCTGGCGAAGGTTTTGTATGCCCTAGTTAGCAATACAATGTTACCAGAGAAGAAGCTTCACAAGATTAGGTTCTTAATGCCTTTTTGGCAATGCTGTTACAGTGAACTCTGGGGCTTAGATCATTTGAGATGAGCACTAGGAGCACTAGGTCCTTGACAAAATGAGGGCTATCTACAAGATTGTTTCCGCCCAACTTGTATTTGGTGTTCTGATTTTTTTTGCCAATGTGTAGGACAGAGTATTTATTAGTTAAGAATTGGAGTTGCCAAATGCACAACCATTCTGACACATAGTCAAGGCCGCTTTGTAGGGCAGCAGCATTGTCAATGGTGTTAAATAATTTTACGTCATCAGCGAAGAGGACACAGCTGCTTTTAATATGACTGCATAGGTCATTGATGTAAAGAAGAAAGAGTGTGGGTCCTTAAACACTACCTCGAGGGACACCACTGTTAACTGGTGCTGGATTTGATTGGGCCCTCTCTATTTTGACTATTTGTTGCCTGTTGGACAGGAATGCGGCTATCCACTTGTGCAGGGATCCAGAGATGCTGTAAGAACTTAGTTTCAACAGTAGTTTGTCGTGCACCACTGAAAGAAAGGGTTTACAGAAGTCTATGTAAATTGCATCTATTGTTTTACTCTGGTCAAGATGTGTGGTCCAAATGTTTCTACAGTATAGGAGTTGCAGATTACAGGACAATTTTTTTCTAAAACCAAACTGCTTGTTAGATGGCAGGTTGTTTGTCCCTAAGTAGAGGGTGATGGATTAGTTTATAATTGATTCCATAATTTTACAGATGACGCAACACAATGAAATTGGTCTGTAATTTTCTACTAGTCTAGGGTCTCCCTTTTTAAAGATAGGTATAACCATGGCTAATGACCATAGGTCGGGCAAGGAGCTGGTTCTGAAGGATACCTCATAGATTGTGTATAGAGGTTCAGCTAGGGCAGTGGCAAGCTTTTCCAAAAACTAGGCACATAATCCATCAGGGCCAATAGATAGAGATGGCTTTAAGTTAGGTATTGCCATTTCAATGTTATCTACTGTAAAATCAATATGTTGTAAATTGTTACAATTTGTTATTGATATGAGTAGGAAATGGGGGCATCAGACATTGCTGTCGACAAAGACTGAACTGAAGAACGTATTGAAGAGGTTGGCCTTAGCAGCTTCATCGTTACAGTCTTCCCCGTTAGGCCTTTTTAGGGGTGGGATAGTTTTTGAGTCTTTAAGTTTGGCATTTACGAAATTATAAAAGGCTCGGCAGGAGTTCAAGTTTAACAGCTCTTCCTCCTGTTTGCAATGATGATTGGTACATTCAGCCTTTATCTGGTGGCATAAGGCCTTGTAGCGGTTTTTAAAGTTGGCTATGTAGCCAGTTTTGTTTTCTTGCCAAAAAGATTTTTTTCTTGGATTGTAACTTTCTTATTGCTATCGGTAGTTTGGTTTTTTTGGCTTTAGGGGTTATTTTAGATATGTATAGATTAATGACTCAATTGACTTTGAGCAAAAAAGTGTTATAATGGTCTTCAGTTATACAACCTGTGAACAGAAGGTGCCAATCAAGAGATGTGAGGTTGGCAGCTATGAGATCATAGTTGGCTTTTTTAAAGTTATAATTTGGAATTCCATCATTATGACCCTCTTTGAAAGGACATAAATTGAGACAAAAATCAATCATGCTGTGATCACTGTTGGAAAAAGGTTCTTTAACTTGTAGGCCATCAATTGAGTTTAAGCTATTGCAGAAGATGAGATCTAAGCAATTGTTGAGCCTAGTGTTGGTTGTTACCAACTGCTCCAGCCCCAGAGTCATAACAGCATTATTCAGGGTTGCATGTATAGGTTCAGTTGTAGATTCTTTTAGGGTCCAATTAATAAGAGGCACCAAGAAAGATAAGGGGGTGTGAGCAGGAAGCTGTCCATGTTAGTAGTGCAGTTAGCTTGTTCGTATGACCAAGGTCATAATCGGGGGCTCTATAATATAGCACGAAATCAGGGGTGGGTTCTAAATTTTTTACTACCAGTTCTGTGGGCGTGGCTTATTTTGTGGGTGTGGTTTGATGGTCATGTGACAATTCTTTAGGATTTAGCAGAGATACTGGTCTACCAGGCTTTTAACTGCTTGCAGAGCCGTACTGGTCTACCCATTTGTTTTTGGAGCGTTCTGGTCTACCTATTTGTTTTTGGAGCGCATCGGTCTACCCATTTGTTTTTGGAGCGCGCTGGTCTACCAACACACTGCCTTTTACCGCTGATCAGATGTAGGGCGGTCCTTTGAAGCGCCCCGGCAAGAGTTTAAACAGTTTTATTTCTTTCTAGCCGATCAACTGGGACTCGGGAGGCAGCGAATAGATTGGGGGTGGGGCTAGGCAGAGGTGATATTTACCAGTTCTCCGAACTACTCAAAATTTCCACTACCGGTTCACAAGAACTGGGGAGAACTGGTAGCAACCCACCACTGCATGAAATGAACTATGGTATTTAGAGACAGTTCGCGGACAATGGTCTCGGGAAGAGCAAGCTCCTGCTTGTCTAGGGACTTTTTATAGAAGATAGCAACACCACCTCCTCTATGATTATCACGGTCAGACTGGAAAAAGTGATAGTCACTTACTGTAAGTTGTCTGAATTATCAGTATTTTAGTTAGATAAATACATAGTCTTTAACGCAAAAGGAAACTGAGAACAATTTTAGATAGACCTAGTTAATGTAGTTAGCTAATGTTGCGAGACTAAATACCAGTGCATTTGAGAAGCTACGATATACAGCTGAGCCAGCAAATATTATTTTTTGGGCTGTATTTGATGTGGGATTCCAATCTGGATGCACCCACCCTTACTCTTCTACCTCTCCCACCCCAACATTCCATCTTCCTCTCTACACTCTGTGCACAATTATTAGGCAAGTTGTATTTTGGAAGATTAATTTCATTATTGAACAACTACAGTGATCTCGGTCAACCCAAAATGTTAATAAACCTCAAACCTGAACATTTAAGAAAGTAAAAGGAAAGCTTTCTTAGGAGAATATCTATGTGTGAACAATTATTGGGCAACTATTAGCGTGCAGAATTATTATGCAACTAAATGAAAAATGAAAATTTGCCCATCTCACTCATTTATTTGCATCTGTTAAAGTGAAAATAATAAACAAACAACTCAAAGTGTACAAATAAACATTTCTGGCAGTTCACAAAAAAAAAAAATCAGTGACCAATATAGCTACCCTTCTTTTCAGTAACAGTCATAACCCTTCCATTCATGGAGTCTGTCAGTTTCTTGACCTGTTGACAATCAACTTTTTGTACAGCAGCAGCCACAGTCTCCCAGACACTGTTCAGAGAAGTGTACTGTTTTCCTTCACCGAAATCTCTGTTTAAGAAGTTCTCAATAGAGTGTAGGTCAGGTGAGGAAGGGGATCATGTCATTATTCTTTCATATTTAAGGCCTTTACTGGCTAGCCACGCAGTGGAATATTTTGATGCATGTGATGGAGCATTGTCCTGCATAAAAATCATGGTCTTCTTGAAAGATGCAGACTTTGCTTGAAGAAAGTGTCTTCTAAAAACTTTCAGTAGGTTTGGGGGTTGATTTTGAGTCCAACTTCAACCCAAAAAGGTCCAACTAGCTCATCTTTAATAATACCAGCTCATACCAGTACCAGTACCAGACACCTTACTGGCATCTGAGTTGAAATGGAGCTCTGTGCCCATTACTGATCCAGCCACAGACCCATCCATCTGGTCTTTTGAGTCACTCTCATCTCATCAGTCCATAAAACTATAAAAAATCTCTCTTCAGATATTTCTTGGCCCAGTCTTGTCATTTCAGCTTATGTGTCTTGTTCACTGGTGGTTGGGTTTCAGCCTTCCTTACCTTGCCCATGTCTCTGAGCACTGAACACCTTGTACTTCTGGGCACTCCAGGTATGTTGCAGTTCTGGAATATGACAGCACTGGAGGATAATGGATACCTCATAGTTTCACATTTGATTCTTCTCAAATCTTTGGCAATTAATGTGCATCTTTTTTTCTCAACACATTTCTTGCAACCCTGTTGATTATTTGCAACAAAATGTTTGAGGGTTCTGTGATCACGTCCCAATATCTTAGCAATTTCAAGAGTGCTGCATCCCTCTGAAAGACTTTTTACAATTGTTGACTTTTCAGAGTCACTTAAATATCGGTAAAATAATGGAATGTGCCGAGATGAATAAATTAACACTGGAAATAAATGACAGAGAAGATTCTGATTATTATAGCGTGTGGGACAAGTGGTACGGGTGGTTAGAAAAGAGGAAAATGAAATAAAAAAAAATGAAGGAGACTAGAGTGAGTACAAGAAATAGTTAAATGAAATAGAAAGAGAAGATGTACCGTAGATGGTAGAAAGTAAAATGAGGTAAGGAAAGGTTACATAGGTAAGCAAAAGATATGACTTATGTATTTATTAATTTACCTTTAAAGACCCATTTTATATATATATATATACATTAAGAATGATATAAGTATATATTTATATACCATGTAATTGAGTAGCAAAGATTATCTATATGTACATACATTTATATTTTTATTTATTTCCTTTTCCTATACCATGTAACTGGATGGACAAAAAACTGTATTATTACAATTTCTTAACAATAAAATTTTTAAAACTGAAAAAAATAATAATATCTTTTTTGGCCCATTTTGCCTGAAAAAAAGAAGCTGCCTAATAATTATGCACACTTTGATATAGGGTGTTGATAGGTCACATCCTCCTTCATTAAACAAATACACATCACCTGATATGCTTCTACCCACTAAGCATTCCAGTTTATACAGCTTGGAGGTGAAAATATGCATAAAAATGTTTATATGGTCAAAATACTCACTTGCCTAATATTTGTGCACACATTGTACAAAATAGGCTCCTTGGGGAAACAACATATTATTCTCTCAGAGGTCTGAACTTACTTATCTTATGCAAAGGGATTTTATAAATTAGACTGAAATCAACTTGTGGGCTACTGTCTATTCTTACTGCAATATAAGAGGATTAAATGTTATCTAGCCAATCATATTCATGCAAAGAAAATATTGTCTATACTATACAGTGCATACAAGATGGCATAAGTAAAAAATCAACAAGATGCAACATAACAATGGCATTGCTACCTATTGTACATGGTCATAATTATTAATACAATTAACGTTATTTACATCTTTTATTTGCTCTTCAACATGACATCAAATTTAGCAGTGACAATTAGCAGATCCAATCTTGTAAAATGATCTCTACTGCTGGATTTTTAGAAAAATATCCTGGGATTTCCTTTTTTGGTTTAAAAGATGGCAGGACTGCAGATCTGCTGCAGTATATTTAAAGTGGGATGCAGATAATGCCAGTAACCTGCCAGGCTGGCAGGAGACCTTTTCAAGAAATACCTTTTGGCAACTTCCAAGGTATCTTTTCCTTATCTTATGAGCCATTGCAGTAGTTTATCTGGTAGAATTGCTACAAATTATTCTGGCTTCATTTTTTCCCAGTATTTGGGGCTGGATCTACATCACTGCAGTCTGTAACAATTTATAGCACTTGGGGCCAAATGACATGTTATATAGGGACTTTCGTTATTCACACTGATATCTGCTGTACCAGCTTTCTGTGAAATATGAAACATAAAAAGTGTTGATGCATAAATCTAAAGCATGAAGAAATACTGAAGGACAATAAATAGAGGCTGTATGCAGTCTGAGAACCGAGAACCTACCAACAACTCTTCCTGATGCAAGTTGACTGTATGACATTTTGTATTGGAAACACATATTTCTGATTCATATATTGTAATGTGTGTCTATTACAAAAATAGTTAACTTTTATTCATGAAATATGCATGATACTAAAACACTTTTTTTAATCAGCTGAGTTTCTGATGCATGGACATGTGGAATTCATACTGGACATTTGGCATGTTGAAGTAAGGCTACATATATACAGTACTCTTTGCATAAATCTACATGCAGGTTGAATAAAATTTTCTATGGATGAAAATTCTAAAATTTTAGAACTTTCCTAATTGAAGATTACCAAATGGAATAATTATTCAAAATTTAGAAACAATGGAATGGTAGAATAGAATAGAATAGAATAGAATAGAATAGAATAGAATAGAATAGAATAGAATAGAATAGAATAGAATTTTTTATTGGCCAAGTGTGATTGGACACACAAGGAATTTGTCTTGGTGCATATGCTCTCAATGTACATAAAAGTAAAGATACATTTATCAAGAATCATAATGTACAACACTTAATGATAGAGCAGACGAAGTTGCAAATAATTTAATATTGCTTACACAAGTTAGCATTTGTTTCTTGTTTGAGTAATGCTAAAATCATCAGAATAAGGAGCACATTTAGAGAGATGAAATTACTGAGTACAGACTAATAAAAGTGAGCACAACAGTATATTATACATTAACCGAGAGAGTAATAATTCAGCAAAATAAATCATTTCATACTTTATGAGGAAGGATATTGAAGTTTATAACTATATCTTTCAACTGTCTTAAGCAAGTTAAACAACATAGCAAAATTACTATTGACTTCAAAAAAAAGATTTGTCTTGAACTTTAGTAACATGTTGTGATGTATTACTTTTGAAATTATTTTAAATAAAATTAAATTTAAAACTGGCAAGATATAAAATTATTGAGTTTGAAAGAATATTGCTTAATATATGTTAGCAATTATGGAATACAGATCTATTGAATAATAATTTTGTCAAAGTTCTCTATGTTTCAAAAGCTGAATCTGAAAATGTTCAACATTTCAAAAGCTTGATATTGAACATTTTATTCACCGATATATTGATTAAACATGGCATTTTTTCCAGTTTTGTTCCATTGAATGTACAGACCATGAACCAGAATTAGATGACAGCTGGCTGGTTCAGATTGTGTCTGGCATCTCAGCAGTGGTTTGAATTCCCCAGATAGATCTGTGTCACTTGGAACTTGTTACCAGACAGATGCCTGCTGCTATTTAGGATTGATTCCTTGGAAGACAAGTACTAGCGTCTCTCTAAAGCTCTGTTTAACATAATTCCTTTTCAGACAGTATTTCCTCTTTTCTCTTGATAATTTGAGTAGAAAATATTTCATTGCTCTGTCAGCTCTATCAGAACTTCAGCAAGAAAATCTAAACTAGAATATTGACTTTAGGATGTAGAGGTAATCTTTCTAGAGAACTATTTTTACCAATGTCATGAACTCTTCCCAGCTTGCACTCTACTTGCACTCACAAGTTTCTGTAAATTTTTACTAGCTTTACTTTTGAATGTTCAGGAATATTTTTTGAAGAGTTAAGACTAAACACGTTTTAAACTTTTGTTAAAATGAAAGATTCTTATAATGCTGAGTTGTACAACTCTGATTAAATTTCATGCAAATGTGATACCTTTGGGCAGACCTACTTATTTGCAATACCAGAAGCAACTCAGATTTTCTTTCAGTTTTAGTTTTCCATAGGCTGAAAAATAGAACTTTAGCTATAGTTAGTCCCTGATTTACAAAAGCACATTTAGTGACCGTTCAAAGTTAATTCATATTTATGACAGTTGGAGAGAGAGAGGGGGGGATGCTAAGTGAATTATTATTCTTATTACATGAATTATGTGATTGTTAAATGAATCTAGCTTTCCCACTGACTTTGTTATCAGGTTGCTGGGAAGGTTGCAAATGGCAATCAGGTGACTTCAGGACACTGCAATCATTGTAAATACATGCCAGTTGCCAATCAACTGAATTTTGATCATGTGGTTATTAGGATTTTTTTGACAGTTATGAGTGTAAAGACTGATCATAATTTTTTTTTTCAACGCCGTTGTAAGTTCAAAAGGTTGCTAAACAAATGGATGTAAATTGAGAGCTACCTGTATTAATATTTAATTCCCACTGCATGCTAGATTGGAAAAAGAAAAATAGATTACAAGGCTGGGGAAAAAAACTAGAATGGGGTGCAGCATCCCCACAATCAATCTAATGCACATATATATTGCTAAAATGTCAGTTTCTAGGAATACTTTTTTAGATGCCACCATTAAATCTGAAAACCTGCTTTCAATAATTTAATGGGACAATTTTTTCAAAGCTTGCTGACGGTCTGGAGAAAACATATAATGGTCTGAGAGATATAAGTTATAACAATTTCTATGAAAGTGATCATCATACCATAGGAAGAGGGAGAGGAAGAGAATATGGTTTGACTTTCTTATTCCAGCTTTCCCTGATCTGGTGATTTTGCTTACTTGTCTTAAATTGTCTTGAATGTTCTGGATTTCCATAAAATGAACAGTATTGGTTCATTTTATGAATATAGTACAACTATTTTCGGTGGCCTTTTGAAGGTCACATTTTATTATTGAGATGGGTGAGAGGGATAGTACAGTATAAATATGCCTTGGTGTATTTGTACTGTATTTGAAGATCTTTTAGTTCCTTTCAGCATGATGATTATTAAATGGCAGGGGGTTCAGCAAGGCCTCTTGCCTAATAAAGTGTATTTGTATAAATTTGTATAAAGTGCAAAGCTCTATACAATTATACTGATATTTTATACAATTTAATTATTGGATATCAAACAATTAAATCTACCTGGACAAAGATCTATTTACTTTGCAAAATATTTCTATCCAAATCATTATACAGCTTGATCTCTAATATAGTGAAAGTGGTAAGAGAGCTTACATATATAAATATACCTATGCTAACAAGTATTTACATATAATGTAACTTGATTTACTTTGTGCCAGCTGAACCAGTTGCTCTGAACCATTGTCTCAGATATTCTCAGAAGGGACATGGTTTGTTGTATAACATCCTTGAAATGTTGCCATTTCAAATTGCTTAAGACACTTGTTTTATGCCTAAGTCCCTTCAATAAATCAACCAAGACTGATTTGCAGCTTCAGCTAATATATTTCATACGTTCCTGGTTTTGATGCCAAGCTTTTACCCTGAAATAGCATAATAATATGTTGCTGTTGTGTATATGCATCATGCTTACATGGTATCTGTAGTAGTAAAAGAAAGAAAGACATCCTGCATACGCACACACATATAGTACACACACCCTCACCCACACACATATATATACAAACACATACACATTTATCTTCATTGTTTTATATTTCTTTATATACCTTTTATATCCCTTAAATTGGAATCATGCTCACATGGTAACTTGTAGTGGTAAAAGGAAGACATGCCCTCCCCCTCAAGCCTGAAAGATTATTTCTCAAGAAATCAAGTAGTGGAAATTTCACATTTTTCTAAGCACATTTCACATGCTTGAAGATCTTTTTGTAGTTAATGAACCAATTATTGACTTCTTTTTGGTATCCTTTTGGCTTTCTCAGTTATGCAGCAAACATCAATAATATGTTATACCTATTCAAATTAAGCCTAAAGTCCACATGCTAATTCTCAGTGATTTGAAGGCAATCATGAAATTTAGAACATTTCTGGTAGATATTGTGGAGTGCAGTAGTCTGGTTCTCTCAAACCAAGTGAACTAGTAGGATTCATAGCCATTTAGCAAGATTAAAATTGTTCTGCACAATTCCTATGCCTAACCCAGGGGTCAGCAACTCGTGGCTCTGGAGCCGCATGTGGCTCTTTCATCCCTCTACTGCAGCTGCTGGTCGGCTCCACAATGGATAGGGCTTTCGTTTAGGATAGGTAGAAGAAAAAGGACGCTGCACTAGGAGAAGACTATGGTGGGGGAGCCAGACTTCCGGTCGGCAGAGGGAAAAGGATGCCACGCTAGGAGGAGACACTATGGTGAGGGAACTGGACTTCTGGTCAGCTCCAGAATTGAATAGGAGGCTTCCAGTTAGGACCTTTGTGGCTCTTTGAGTATTTAAAGTGGCCTCACCTCAGCAAAACAGTGATAATGCCACTGAAATTTATGTTTCAAATTGTACTGAGGGTGACAAATAGAAATGAAGATGATAAGGTATCTAAGAGCAATACTCAGTTATTTTATGCCTCTAATGTAGCTTGAGCTAAATTCCGCCATATCTCCAGTATTGTACAAACTCTCAAGCATTATATCTCAGCCTGCCTCATTTCATTTCATTTCATTTATTTCATTTATTAAATTTTTATACCACCCCTCTCCCGAACGACTCGGGGCCGTGAACAGCCAGGATTAAAAACCATACAATCTAAACATTAAAATACTTTAAAACATAATTAAATCTATATTGGCTTCCCCCAATTTAAAACCCCTTACCCATAAAATTAACCAATTAAAAATTTGAAGCCAGCCCGGCTTGTTGAAATAAAAAAGTCTTCAGAGCCTGGCGAAAGGTACGGAAGTCCGGGATCAGTCGTATCCCTGGGGGTAGCTCATTCCAGAGGGCGGGTGCCCCCGCAGAGAAGGCTCTTCCTCTGGGGGTCGCCAGCCAACATTGCCTGACCGACGGCATCCTGAGGAGACCCTCTCTGTGGGAGCGTATTGGCCGGTGGGAGGTTATCGGTGGCAGAAGGTGGTCTCGTAAATAACTGGGCCCTAAGCCATGGAGCGCTTTGAAGATGAGAACCAATACCTTGAAGCGCACCCAGAAGACGACCGGAAGCCAATACAGCTCACACAGGAGAGGTGTTACGTGAGAGCGCCATGTCGCCCCCATAAGTACCCGCGCGGCTGCATTCTGCACCAGCTGGAGCCTCCAGGTGCTCCTCTCCACTCCTGGGGGAAGGATATTGCAAAATCTCCATTCCTACCCCACTCTGAGGCCAGCCAGAGGTGGTATTTGCTGATTCTCCGAACTACTCAAAATTTCCACTACAGGTTCTCCATAACCTGTCAGAACCTGCTGGATTTCACCCCTGGTTTCAGTCCATTCAGAATTCAGATATCAGGATGGGGTAAGGTCAAAATAGTTGAAATGGGAGAGTTTAGGAATGAAGTGAAAGTCTAGCAGGATCTATCATAATGGGCTTTTGAGACCCCAGTATTCATTATCTGACAAAATATGCTTTATATTAGTTGAACCAGAAAAAATTACTTGACTTTAAATCTTGACCTGCTGGTTTGCAAAACTGGACATAAGCTATTATTGAATCCAAATTTGAAATTGGAATTTCCAAACTAAGGAATCAGTTCTCAACAAATGAACCAGCAAACATGTGGAAAACTCTTAAAAATATCACCAGCTATGGCAAATCTCCTTCCCAGGCTGAAGGAAATCAACAACTGGCAGATGACCTGAATGTGTTTTACTGCAGGTTTGAAAGGAAACTACAGCCACCTATCTCCACAACCCCCATCTCAGACACACTAACAACAGCCAAGTCAGACAAAAGCCAGAAAAAGCTCCAGGCCCAGACAAGATAACTCCTTCTTGCTTAAAAGTGTGTGCTGACCAATTGGCCCCCATCTTCACCAGTATCTTCAATAAATCACTAGAGATGTGCTATGTTCCTTCTTGCTTCAAATGCTCTACTATCATCCCAGTGCCAAAGAAGCCCACCTTCAAGGAACTGAATGACTACAGACCAGTTGCTCTAACATCTTTGAAAACCTTTGAAAGGCTAGTGCTGTCCCACTTGAAAACCATCACGGATCCGCTGTTAGACCCAGTGGTGGGATTCAATTTTTTAAACAACCAGTTCTGTGGGTGTGGCTTATTTGGGATGGGTGTGGCTTGATGGTTATGTGACTGGGTGGGTGTGGCTTGATGGTTATGTGACTGGATGGGTATGGCTTGGTGGTCATGTGACTGGGTGGGTGTGACTAGTTGATCAGGTGACCGGGTGGCCTTGGCTATGTGTATAGGGACTACTTAGAGGGCTGAAAAAAGTTATTTCTGACCGGTCCTCGCACTTTTGACCAGTCCTCACACTTATGACCATCCTCACATTTATGCCCGTTGCAGCATTCTTAACAACCGTTTCACTCATTTCACAACTGCGGTGCTTCATGTGAACGGGTGGGCCTGGCCAGGTGGTCCTGTGGCATCGCTTCTTTGCTCTAATGATAGTTTGCTGCAATGGTCGTTAAGTGTGAAAAACGGTCATAAGCCACTTTTTCCAGTGCCATTGTAACTATTGTAAGTCAAGGATTACCTGTACAAAAATACAAAAAGCTTCTTTGCTTGCAAAAAGGTGCCCTAAATAACAATCATTAGATTAGAAATACTTGCAAACTGGAGTTACAAATCAGGCAGGGTGGCAGAACACCTTGAGGAATTAAAATAGTTAAAATGCAATGATAACTATCAGCAGCCAACTCTTGCTCATAAAGTGAAACCCTTTAGCAGAGAGGTCATTTAAGCTCTCCAGAATGAAGCAAAGGAGCAAACAGAGTATCTGTTGCTTGTTAAACCAATTACCAGAACAAATAGACACAGGAACTAGTCAAATTTCCAAAACTGCTTCTTTTCAGAACAGAGATTAACATTTTTCCTTCCAAACAAAGCTGAATAGGGAAAATTATCTCCTCACTAAACACAGGATTAAACATCACCAAGCATAGAATTAAACTTCATCAAAAACCAGTTTTAGACCAAAAGTCAGAAAGGGTATGTAAACTCACGTTTGAATGTCAATCTTTCTAGCTAGCCAATAAGCCTTGCTGAATGTCACTCATCTTCCTTGTCATTAAAAGTTTCTGCTTTGTTATTCAATTATTTCTTCAAAGTGCTGATCATTGCATCCTGGCTGGAAGAACTCCAACAGGGGAGTATTTCCTCCCAACAGCGGTGTAAAAAGCTTAAAACAACCCTTCCCCTTTAAGAAAGTCAAGCAAAAAAAAAAAAAAAAACGAGAAAAAACTCCGAGAAGCTCCGGAACCGGAAGCGACGGTAAGTCTAGGTGTACTGCCAAGAATGTAATAAGGATTAATGGAGAGGCAGTTTCTGTAAGCAGGGCAATAAAAATTAGGCTAGGAAACAACAATTCCTTTCAGGATTAACCTTGTAAAGTAGGAAAAAACAAAAGGAGATTTCTTCTAAAAACCGGTTCTCCGAACTGCTTAACTGCTTAACTACTTAACAACCGGTTCTATCGAACTGGTGCGAACCGGTAGAATTCCACCACTGGTTAGACCCCTTCCAATTTGCATACTGAGCAAATAGATCGACAGATGATGCTGTTAATATGGGTCTGCACTACATCCTACAACATCTTGAATCTCCAAAGACCTATGCAAGGGTCCTCTTTGTAGCATTGGCTACAGCATTCAATATCATCATTCCAGACACACTTCTAACTAAGCTAAACCAGCTATAGGTACATGAACACACTTGCAAGTGGATCATAAGGTTCCTAACATACAGGAAGCAGCAGGTGAGGCTATGCAGAATTGCATCAGAAAACTCTACAATTAGCACAGGGGCCCCCCAAGGCTATGTGCTCTCCCCACTTCTCTTCTCTCTGTATACCAATGACTACATCTCAAACGATCCATCTGTTAAACTACTGAAGTTCACAGATGACACAACAGTGATCGGTCTCATTCGAGACAATGATGAGTCCACATACAGACAGGAGGTTGAACAACTAGCCTCGTGGTGCGACTGGAACAATCTGGAACTGAACACGCTCAAAACCGTAGAAATGGTGGTAGACTTTAGGAGAAACCCTTCCATACTTCCACCTCTCACAATACTAGACAACACAGTATCAAAAGTAGAGACCTTCAAATTTCTAGGTTCTACCATATTGCAAGATCTAAAATGGACAGCTAACATCAAAAACATTATCAAAAAAGCACAACAAAGAATGTTCTTTCTGCGCCAACTCACAAAGCTCAAACTGCCCAAGGAGCTGCTGATACAGTTCTACAGAGGAATTATTGAGTCTGTCATCTGCACCTCTATAACTGTCTGGTTTGGCTCTGCAAACCAACAAGACAGACAAAGACTTCAGAGGATAATTAGAACTGCAGGAAAAACAATTGCTACCAACCTGCCTTCCATTGACGACCTGCATATTGCATGAGTCAAAAAGAGGGCTGTGAAAATATTTACAGACTCCTCACATCCTGGACATAAACTATTTCAACTCCTATTCTCAAAACGACGCTATAGAGCACTGCACAACAGAACAACTAGACACAAGAACAGTTTTTTCCCGAACGCCATCACTCTGCTAAACAAATAATTCCCTCAACACTGTCAAACTATTTACTAAGTCTGCACTACTATTAATCTTCTCATCGTTCCCACCACCCATCTCCTTCCACTTATGACTGTATGACTGTAATTTTGTTGCTTACGATTTATATTGATATTGTTTCCTGAATGCTTATTTGTACCCTATGACTATCATTAAGTGTTGTACCTTATGATTCTTGATGAACGTATCTTTTCTTTTATGTACACTGAGAGCATATGCACCAAGACAAATTCCTTGTGTGTCCAATCACACTTGGCTAATAAAAAATTCTATTCTATTCTATTCTATTCTATTCTATTCTATTCTATTCTATTCTATTCTATTCTATTCTATTCTATTCTATTCTATTCTAAACATGTTGTAGAATGTTTATTTTCCAACAAAAATTACTCATATCAAGTTAGCACCAGGAAGTAAATTGCAAGTGCTAAATAGATACCCAATCCATCTTTATATGTATGCTTTATGATTAGGGTTGATCAGAATTCAACTCAGGTAGTGGGTTTGAAGAGGGTTCATTACTCCCCCTAAAGAGCAGCAGATGTATGCAGCATAATTGTCTTTATTATTGAATTATTGCTGACAGGAGGAATTGCTAGAGATTGGAAATATCTTGTTATGTACCAGAGTTCCTGGAGCTATGGGTCTTGGATTTACTCAGATGGTGCCTGTTTGCATTACTGTATCTAACGTCATTTAACAAGGTTCCTATTTTTCCTGGTATTCTTTTATATAGATTATTTTAATTTTTAAAATTAATGAGAAGTGGTATACTGCAAAGTGTTAGCCTTAAGCAACCATTACTTTTAAGGATACCCCTGGGCCCAATCGGCATTCTGAGAAAATGGTGGAAGATTGCCCAGTGCTACATTTTGGAAAATGTTCAGTTTCCATTAAGAACAAAAGATATGCTGGATAGATTTATGGAGTATCTGGGGAAATTAGAAAAGGGTGACAAAGAAGGCAGATGAGGATGTATTTTATCTATGCTTTGTATGAACATTTTTCTTGCTTTTTTGTTTTTTAAAAGTTCCTGTTTATATAAAAAACAAAATCAGATATATTTATTATTAGTGAACATTATCATAACCCAATATTTCCTGAAATAATATAATGTGGAAACAATCATGTAAATATGTGTATCAGTGACATCCAGCAAGATTAACATCTGAAAGGATCTGCATAATTTCCTAAATTTGTTTAGGCAGAAATTTGTGTGTGTGGGGGGGGAGTTCTTAGGACATTAAGCCCTAAACAATTAGTTACCTAACTCAGGAATAATTAGATGTACACAATCAAGTTTGCCAATAGTCTTTAAAGTTGTATTGTGTCATGTGGTTGTATCTAATATGTGTGTGTGTTTGCTTGTGTGCACGACGTGCACGGTGTGCTGTGCATTCATGTGTGATGTAAATGTTTTATGTGGGTTTTTGCCAAATCGGAGTGACTGGAGAATATGGTGAAGTGGAAAAAAGATTTTTTAAGTTTTACTGTGTACTTTTAAATAAATGGATTTATATTTCCCCCCTCTTTGAGCATCATCCATTTGATCATATAGACCAGTGCTAACATTTTTTTCCTTGTGTGCCAAAAGTGCGCGTGTGCGCACAATAGCACACGCATGCCCACACCCATAATGCAGTGCTCCCCCACATGTCCCACCCCTGCGCATGCATGTGCAACCCACTCCCGCGCTGCTCCGCCCCCCTGTGCATGTGCGCACGACCCCCCCCCATGCCCCATTTTGGGCCTAGCAGGCCTCCCTGAAGCCTCCAGAGGCCAGAAACAGTGAGTTTTCGGACTTCTGATAGTTCTGGGGGGCCCATTTTTTGCCCGCTGGATGCTCCAGAGGCTTTCCTGTAGCCTCCAGGAGGGCGAAAACAGCCTCCTCTGGACCTCTGGAGGCTCTCTGGAGTCTGGAAATGGCCTGTTTCCAGACTTCCAGTATGCCCATTTTTTGCCTTCCCAGAGCCTCTGCATGAGCCCTGTGCTTACCTGGCATCCAAAATGGGCCGTGTGGAGAATCCTGGGAGGGGAGGGGCAGCATGGGTATGTGGGCGCATCTCTCACATGTTGAAAATCAGCTAGCTAGCAGGAGGCACGTGCGCATGCTTGGTGGAGCTGACCTAGGGTCACGGCTCGCATGCCCGCATAAATGGCTCCGCATGCCACCTGTGGCACGCGTGCCATAGGTTCACCATCACAGATATAGACAGTGATGATTTGTAAGCATGAGTATGTGATTTGGCACTTGTGGCTCAGATCTTTGCCTTGTATACACATTCTTGGCAAAATTTGCTTTGTTTCATCTACTCAGCTGCATCTAGTATACAAATGATTTTATGAATGGACAAATTTCTGTGGAAGCTGCTTTGTAATATGTTAGCAAGATGTTGAATGTAATGATTAATCAAAAAATTTGGAAATGGATTGTTTTTATTATATTTCATCATTATATATTACCTTAAAGTCAGTTGTATCATTTTTCAGGGTCTTTTAAATGCCATTATTAAAAAGCTGTCCTCTTATTGATTCTTACTTATATGGCTGCCAGATAAATTCTCTTCAATAAACATGAAGTCATACTTTCAATTAGTTTTGTTTCTTTTTTTTTTATTAAAAAGTTTTATAAGAAATACAAACAATTTTCTCCCCCCCACCCTTCCCCTTCCCCACATAAATTATACATTTTCTTGTACATAAGAAATCCTCCATATACATGTTTCCCTTAAAGAAAGCATTAAAATAAAACATTTTAATTATATTCGGAGTTGCTCTTCTCCTTCTTCCCTCATTCCACAACAAACCCTCTTCTCCTCCTCCTTTCTTTCCCATCCCTCCCTCCTCTTCCCTCCTACCTCTTCTCCCACCTCATCCTACTTCCTTTCCCTTTCTCCCACTTCTCTCTTCTTTTCCCCCATCTCGCCTTCACTCCTACTCCTGTCCCCTTCCCTTCCCTTCCTCCTCTCCTTTCTTCCATTCCTCTCCCTCCCTCTCCTCTTCCTACCCCCTCCTCCTCTCTCCTTTCTAACTTCTTTGCTGTGAAATATTTTCCTCCTTTAGTATCTGAGCAACTCCTATATTCTAGAATACACTTTCTTCTGCTAAAACATTCATCACTTTCCCCCCCACTCCCTTATCCCCCCCTCCCCACCCCACGCCTGACTTCCCAGAGCAAAAACAGGGTATAGCATCTAACAAACTTATGCTAAAATAAACTAACAAATTATAAAGTTCAAAGCTCCCACATGTTCTTTAACTCCCTTTGCTCCAATTCAACAACCTCCCTTTTATAAATTCTCAATACCAATTAAATTAAATTCATTCTTCCTACTTATATAGAAAAAAAAGAAAAAAAAAACCTTTTTCTTAATGCATAATCCAATACTTTAGCAGTCTTACAAGCAATAAAAATCATGAATAAATTCCATTTCTATACCAGAAAAAAAAATTTCATCTTAGAATCTTGCACATTTTATCTCATATATCTTTTAAAATAATATAGTCTAATGTTAAGCATTTTAAAAATCTCTTAATACCTTTACAACACTTATTTACCAAATATAAATTTCAGAATCTATAGGAGGGTATCTTTCAATTTTTCAATTAACCGTCTTAATACCTCTAACTTTTTTAAAAGAACAACCCTTAACTATCCAAAACTAATTATCAGTTTACAATAAAATTCTGAGTTTAACATTAATCCTCTTCGCTTCAAAGGGTTAAACATCCTAAAAGTTTATACAATTTATCTCATATATCTTGTAGAATAATATAACCTTATGTTAAACATTTTAAAAATCTTTTAATACCATTAAAACACATATTTGCCCGTTGCCAATTTCAAAATCCACAGGAGAATATCTTTCTTAATCTTCTGTTCTTCACTTCTTTTTGTATTTTTTCCAATCCTTTTTTTTTTTATAAATTCTTTCAACAATCCCCCCAGTTTTATTTTGGAAACTTTTAAAATAGTGATTTGAGGTTGATGTTTCTGAAATACTCGCTCTCTTCTTGAAGTCAGCTTTTCTAACTTAAAATCCTCATCTCGTCTCTTCTGGTTTGTATAATCATTCAATCCATTTCTTTGTCCATATAGCCAAAATTTGTTGCCATAAAGATTGTCAGCTTGCAATAAAGAAACCATTTGTTGCTTTTCTGTCATTGGAATGGAAACGTCCACCAAAACCTTTGTTTCAGCTGTACCAGCCAATCTCTTAATCCTGTCCATTTCCTGATCTTCCAAAAACAAATTCTTCTGAATAATTTCCTGCTTATAATTTCCCAAGCTATTTTTTGAAAAAGCCCTTTCGATTGTATTTAGCAGGGCTGAAGTAAAAAAGTCTAGAAGTTCTTGAAAAGCCTGGACAGTCACGGCTTGGGAATTTGCTGATTCACCAGCCCTGTTGTCAGCCATATTTCAGCTACTTTGTATTTATCCAGCTATCAGGAGAACAATTCAACCTTTTTCCACACAGTATAAAGACCAGATTTTAGTTAAAGTCAGTACCAAATTCTTTTCCTCAATACCAAATTCTTTTCCTCAATACCAAATTCTTTTCCTCAATACCAAATTCTTTTCCTGGCCGCTTCCATTTAAAACTTTCTCTTAGGGTGTAATCCAGTAGCTGTAAAGTGTTAACAAGCCATTAACGAGCACTTCCCCTGGTAGTTTCTTCCTCCTGCCCTCAGGCGCCATTTTCTGCATATTAAAGCGGAGTTAAAGTGTTACTTGCAAATTTCCTTTTGTTTTCTCCTGATTTGCTCCGTCTGCGATCGAAGTAAAGATGTTAAAAATCCCCCCTGTTGATTTTTCTGCAGATTCTGGTCGCAGCTTCTAGCTCCGCTTCAGTGGAGTCGTTTCTGGTCCGGAGTGGCTTGACAGGCTTCCATAGGGAGCCCACACCCTTTGCGCCCCAGGATTTCTCCTAGCGCACTTGGGGGGGCTCTATCCCCGCCTGTTGACTCTTCTCTCTCCCCTTTGCCCGGGGAGAGGGTTCCAAGCCTCCAGACAGCAGTTTTCCGGCTGTTCTGGGGCTTTTAGGGAACCAGAAAACGGGCGCTCAAAAAGGAGCGTCTTCAAAGCTGCGGAGCGAGGCAGGAAGTCAGTTTTGTTTCTTTTTAAACTCCCATTTTAGTCTGGGAGGCTATGAAGAAAAGAGAAAAAGGAAGTCTGAAAGTACAGTATATGGGAATGAAGCATAAATAGTTTAGAAATAGCTCTGTAAAATACATATTTTATGTATTTTTATGTGTACAATATGTCTATGAATATATATATATATAGATATAGATATAGATATAGATATAGATATAGATATAGATATAGATATAGATATCGATATACATATACATATACATATACATATACATATACATACATACATACATACATACATACATACATACATATATATATATATATATATATATATATATATATATATATATATATATATTCTTTTTAATTCATAGGTTCAAATGTATGATATTTTTGTAGTCAGGGTTTTTTCCTATGTAGATCAAGTCGTCAAATGGCCATAGTGGTATGACATCCCAAATCAACACCTTCAGGCCTGTCAGACACCCCGTGCCGCCTGCTCTGAGACCCATGGGAGACCGGGACAGCACCATCCCTGTCCCCTTGGACTTCATCGGCCAGCCACACCCATACTCCATGGCTCCTCCCTGTAAAGGTCAAATATTTATTCTTTTTAATTCATAGGTTCAAATGTATGATATTTTTGTATATATATATATTTAGGATCCGCTCTCTTCCTTTACTTGAATAAAGTAAACAAATTTATTTATTTATTTATTTATTTATTTATTTATTTATTTATTTATTTATTTATTTATTTATTTAATTTGTATACCGCCCTACTCCCGAAGGACTCAGGGCAGTGAACAGCCATAGAATAAAACATATAAATACAAAATTTAAAATAGATTAAAACGAATTAAATAATTTGGCTGAACAAATTTAAAACCCCAATAATTTAAAACCAGATTTAAAATTTCCATTTAAAAAGGGGAAAGACTTAGGTCAGGCCGGCTTGATGAAATAGGAAAGTCTTGAGCGCGCGACGGAAGGTACGCAGATCCGGGATCCTCCGTATCTCCAGGGGGAGCTCATTCCAGATAGTAGGTGCCCCCACAGAGAAGACTCTCCCCCTGGGGGCTGCCAGTCAACATTGTTTGGCCGACGGCACCCGGAGGAGCCCCTCTCTATGGGAGCGTACTGGTCGGTGGGAGGCTATTGGTGGTAGCAGGCGGTTCCGTAAATAACCAGGTCCTAAGCCATGGAGTGCTCTAAAGGTGATAACCAAAACCTTGAAGTGCACTCAGAAGACCACTGGGAGCCAGTGCAGCTCGCGCAGGAGAGGTGTTACATGGGAGCGCCACGTCGCTCCCGTCACCACCTGCGCGGCCGCACTCTGCGCCAGTTGGAGCCTCTGAGTGTCCTTGTCTTCCCTTATCCTTCTATGCCGTCTGGCCTTGACATAACTAGCAGAGAAGACAACTGGTTCCTCAGGTTGGTAAGTCTTTCTAAAGAAAGAAGAAAGGGAGCAGGAGATTATACAAGTAAAGAGCTGCTCATTTCTCACAGCTAAGACTTATCAAAACTGTGAAACAGCAGGATTTCCCCTAGATGGCATGCTGAGTGGCGGGTGATCTCTTTCCTTCTGCTGACAAAACAGCTGATTTGCTGCCAGAACTGGTTATCTGACAGCTTGTGTTCCCTAGATTTGAAAGGGAGCACTAGGAATGACCCAGGACAACCTTTGGATGACTGTGTACTGCCGGAGAAGAGGGATCTTGATGACCACAATTCTTGGTAGGAGCGATCGGAGGGTCAGTTCTTTTATCATCTTTTCCCTTCAGCTATCTGTTTAAGAATTCCTAGGTTTTAATTGCACTTTTTAAAGCTTTCCTTACTTTTGTGATTTACACTTTAATTGACTAGTTGAATGGGGATCTATCTTATAACCTCTTACAGGCTTTTTAATAATTTCTTTATAGTAGACAGATTTATAACAGGTCAAATTGGTCACAGATAGACGTACAAGTTTATATTTTGAGCCTGATTGGCAAGGGGAGGAAGTTATTATTGTTGTAATATATTTATCAGTACTGAGAGAATAGCATTAGTATATGTATATGTATATGTGTTTTTGTTTTTTGTCTTCTTAATGCACATTTTTCTTTCTTTTCTTTAAATGTTTCTGTGTGTGTTTTTGTTTTGTTTTGTTTTTGTAAAATATCCTTTTTCATTTTTTGGAGTTTGTATTTTAACTTTCTGAATAAAATAAAAAAATATTTAACAAAAACTGTGAAACAGCAGAACAAGTTAAATGCTGCTGCCCTAACAGTTTAACAGCTTTAGGCATTTTATTCTGAACATTATTTCCAGTTCTTAGTTTGAACTGCTTATGTTCCAAAGGCTCTTTTTTATTTTAAAATTCTGTTCCTGCTCAAAAAACTGGGAAGAATAAACTTTACTAGATTTTCTACATTTTGGATAGCCCAATGTTTGTTTTCAGTTACATGTTAGTCAGCATCCCACCTTCCTACCAGCAACTAATGAGTTTCACCTGCAAAAAGTTGATTAAAGACAATTGTTAGATCACACAAATAAAAATTGTCAGGAAAAAGTGGGTCACATTACTGATGCCATTCAAATTGGAGGGTTTGTGTAAAATAGTTTTCTCATATGCAGATTTGCATATGCCCTGTGACTATCATCTTTTTCCAAAATTCAAGGAATATATTTTGGCATATGTTTGAAATAAAGTGGAAAGCGCTATGGGAATCTAGTTCAAGGGACAAAATAGAGTTCTTTTGTGACAGTTTCAAGAAACTTATTCTTTGTTGGTAGACTACCTTTGTTGGTAGTTCACTGAGAAGTGAACAGAACTGATTATTTACTTGTCCTGTTCAGATAATAAAAGAGCTAATTTCAAGGATTATTTACCTGATTCAGTTATTAAAAATATATATTTAATCTAAAACTAGGGAGGTAGAAACATCACAATTTATTCATGCAGTTAGTGTTGTCTTTCAACAGCAATTCCAATTCCTTTTAAAAGTTTTTTTTCCCCTGTTCTCTTTTCTTCTGATTTATTAAATAAATCAAGGCAAATGTACCCCCAATAACCCCCCCCCAAACAGTGGCTGAAAGTGTTAGGATTTAGAAATCCTATCTTATAATTTCCATTTAGTTATTAATAAGATTAACATATCTAGGCTATAAAAGTGTGGATAATCATTAACTGGCACCAAAGTAGTAAAGTTATTCATGTCTCTTTGCTCTTATCTAATGGTTGTCTGGATTTTTGCAGCCCATATATACTATATATAGTAGCCATAGCTATGAAGCTTATTATGTGATTTGGGCTGTCCCTGTTTCTCAGTCTAATTTATCTGACAGAGTTGAAACTGAGTCAAAGCACCTAAGGCTCTTAGTGAGAGGAGAAATGAATCAAGGAATAAAAGAAAGGAAGTTTAATTTCACAGTAATTTAAAATGCCTAGCCAATTCTAGTAAATTTTGTAATTAACAGCAACCCTGCTGTAATTCTTGAAATGCTCATTGCTTGCAACAGAATTATCACAATTCAAGGATAGCCTATGGGCTAGCTAGAAACTTCTCCTTATTCTAAAGACTTGTAGGAACAAAAGGTGTTGGCTATAATTGTTGCCATGATTTAGGAAACATATGTGGGATACTCTTGTAAATGTTTGACCACTCTTTCTGTAGGAGTTCTCCTTAAATTTCTGTTTATGATGGTTTGCAGCTAAACAATTAAGAATGATGAGATTCCATTATGGCTCATGTTTATAAAATTGCTGTACAAGGACAGAATTTTAAATACCTGACAAGCAGAGAATCAGCATTTATAGGGATAAAACTTTCATAGCTTTATTAAATCTGGACAAAGGATAGTAACACAGAGAATGATATTAGTGATTAGTGATTAGGGCGAAAACGCCCCCCCCCCCCCACGGAAGCCCTCTGGAGGCTGGAAATGGCCCATTTGCTGACTTCTGGTGGGCCTGGAAGGCCTGAAAATCAGCTGGCCAGCGCATGCGTGCACGCCGGAGCTGAGCTAGGGCAACACTCATGTGCCCACTGATATGGCTCTGCGTGCCACCTGTGGCACCTTTGCCATAAGTTCGCCATCACGGCCATAGAGGACTTTAAAGGTAAATCTTGAATTGGACCCAGAAGCAAATGAGCAATAGTTGCGCATGGAACGGCAATGTACTTTTCAAGGTAACTCCAGAGATTGAGAACAGAAGGGTTGAGATCAGAACTTTTCCTCTAGTTTGGATGATATTATCTACTGTTCTTTAGTTTGTGCTATTTTTTCTCACAATTTCTCTGTCAGTGAATAAGCTTTCATTTAGACTGCTTCCTTCATATCAGTCAGACTTAAATCAAAGTTGCAATTTATTACTACCGGATAAATGACAGCTTATTCTTGAAAATCATGCTAAAGGGTGTGGGTTTGTGTGTGTGTGTGTGTATAATAATAAAACAATACATTCATCCTGTTCTGATAGCTTAGTTTGATACCCATCATTGTGCTGAACTGATTAATGGTTACCAACCTTGGATAATTCTGTCAGAGTTACCTGGAATAACTGCCTTGCTATCTTGCTTGTAACTTAGGACTTATAACCCTTGCTTACAATTCCTTACAGTGTTATATATCTGGCAATTTAAATGGAAAGAGGAATAGTGATTCAATCCTTTCTCCTCCACTTTCCATAGCATATAAAATATATACACATCTAGTGGAGGGAAGCCCTCATTTCTGCACTTATCATAGAAATGAGGGAAGCTTTAGGAGACAGAATTCAGCTTTCTGAATTTACTTCTATGTTCATTAAGTAAATAAAACTTTACAGGCTAGTACATTTTGTAAGCTTATTTAGAAGACCAACCTATTTGTGAAGGAAAAAATGGTGAAATATTGATAGAAAAACTTAACGGAGAATCAAAACAGAATCATTGGCATAAAAGACATTATAACCTTTGGGAAAGGGCTATTTTTATTATTTGGAATAATATTAGAAAAAAATGTTAAATTCATATCCATCCAAACACGGCTCCAAATCTGTTTACATTAATAAGCAACATTGTAACTTCACCCATCACATCTAGCAGTGTAATTAGGCTCCCAAATCAAAACTATGAGTAAGATGTTATAAATCCAGTGATTGATGCTATGTTACCAATATTGACCAGCTTTTTTCACCTTTTCTGGCAAATGTGACTTCTCTGCACACTTAGTGAATTTTTTTTCCCCTGTACCATTTATGGGAAGATAATTCTGATAGTCCTCGACTAACAGACATTTGTTTAGTGATTGTTCGAAGTTTACAGAGTCACTGGAAAAAGTGACTTAAGACTGGTCTTTGCACTTATGACTATTGAACATCCCCATAATCATGTGATTACAATTTTGGAGCTTGGCAACTGGCATTTATTTACAATGGTTGCAGCATCCTGGGGTCACATGATCATCATTTGAGACCTTATCAGCCAGCTTTCAACAAGCAAACTCAGTGGGGAAGCTGGATTCACTTAAAAACTGCAGTGATTTGCTTAACCACTGTAACAAAAGTGAAGTTGGACATCAGTCACTTAACTGCCTTGCTTAACAACTGTCCCAACAGTCCCAACTGTCATAAGTTGAGGGCTACTTGGTGTTTCTCTGATTTTTGTTAGGAAGAGGCTGATTTCTCTTTCCCTCCAATGCTTTAGTAGTAGATCAGTGGTGGGTTGCCCCTGGTTCGGACCGGTTCGCAAGAACCGGTAGTAAAACCGGTGGGAGGCTCCACCCACTGACCCAGACATCATCAGAGGTGATCTGCGCGTGCAGGAGTGATGTGAACCAATAGTAAAGGTAAGTAGAACCCACCCCTGTAGTAGATGCAAGTAGTATTACTCTACCTGTCTAAAGTTCAGCAGGAAAAGAGTAAAACACTTTTTGTTCCCCTAGGCACATTCTTCATAATTCATAATTCTTGCAAACCAATAGAGGTACAGGTTACCTTCTTGATAACCTTAAGGATAGGAATTGGTGGTAAAGTAAAATGCCAGATGGCTTTTATGACAAGCTTAAATGTGCTGTATTCTAGTAAAGTAGAGCCATATGTAGACTACCATAATGCAAACCTGGGACAGGAAAAAAGAACATTCAACATTCTGAGTTGCAAAAGCAGGTATTTCAGGATGAAGACAAGAAAGCAGGCTTGCTCCATAGAGCTGAGCCATTCTATTTTCTTGAGGCTAGGTGATTACATAAGCCAATTTGTAGCATATAGGACTCTAAAAGGGTACCTTTATGGCATCAATGTAACACTCCAGCAACTTTTCATGACCTCTGTGACTCACATGTGAGTTTAGCTGAATGAAGGGCATTAAGAGTCAATTTTGCTAGGCTTTCTTACACCCGGTGATAGAACTTCATTAGAAGAGAATTCTGAGGTTAAGTTTTCAGAGTGAGAAGCCTCTGGATTTGAACTTAGCGCTTCCTCAGTCAACAATATTATCTCATTAATGTGTGAGCAGTCACATTCAAATGACTGCTGACCTTCAGAAATATGCAAAATATCGTGGCTGCCCAAATGCATGACTATTAATCATTTGCTGCTCCTGTTCCACAATTCTTGATAAAAAAATGTTCTCCCAGCCCAAATGCTGGTCTCCCTTTGTGAGGGAGATGGGTGGTTTCTAAATTTGATGAATGAATGAATGAAACTGGTTTCCATATATTGGAAAAAATAACTTTATACTACAGTATAAAGAAGCTGTGATTGAGCAACGTGGTGGCCTAGTGGTGAAGATGTTTGCCTCCCACTTGCAAGTTTGAGAGTTCAATCCTAGGTATCGGCATATGTTTCTCTATCAAAGAGAAAATTTCTGTTGCAAACTCTGTGTAGGTGTCAGGAACAGAATCTGGCCAATAAATACTTTGCTCCATTCATTTGTCCTGACTCCCCTCCAAATAAAGGAATTAAAGGGTCATAAAAAGAAAAAAAAAGTAGCTGTGATTGCATATGTTGCAATCTTAAACTAGTTTTATTTTGTCTTTAAATCATAGTTTGAGGCTTTTAAAAAACAGTACACTGTTCAAAACTGAAGTATACAACATTTACAGATAAAATGAACTAGTATTGGAATGTACCAATTAACTTTGGCTTCAAAGCCTATTTCATACTAACATACTTAATTAGCCTTAGGCAAGCTTCAGATCACTACTAAACAGTGGTGGATTGCTACTGGTTTGCCCCGGATTGGGTGAACCTGTAGCAGCAGTAGTGGGAGGCTCTGCCCACCTGCCTGGATGCTTTTGCGCATGCATGCACCCACGAGCGAACTGGTAGCAACTGGTTTTGAAACCCACCACTCCTACTAAAGGGTCACATGCCACAAGAGATAAAATGGCAGTATGCATGGTTTTGTTAATCTCTGAGATTGCAGAACTTTATTTTGTAAACAACACAAGATGTAGTTTGGAAAACTGGAAATGATGCATTCTGGAGAAATAATATTTTGGCTTCTTGTTGTGCTGATCTTATGAGAGAAAGTTAATAATTCTTCTTAATGATTCTTGTTTGTTTGAAGATTTTGCATTTTCTTTCATCAATACAAGTTTGTTGGAATATTATTACTAAAATATTTCATATGGGCTTTTTTTAGAAAAAAATGGATAGGAATTTTGATCTTCAAGCATTTGTTGTTGTAAATGAGAAACAAAGATGCTCTAAGGATAGCAGATTTACAGCTACTATCACTATGTTATTACAATCAGTATTAGTATTTGGATTTTATAACTGTATTAGAGATTGCTTGTTTAAAGAGAGGGAAAAACTTATGGCACATATAAACTCCACCCTAATTTCAAGTATTTATTGATTGAATTTCTATTGTACCTTTTTGTTTCCTAATCAAGATGGCTTACATTTATAAGCAATATATAAATTAACAAATACAAATAAAAACATTAATACAATTAAAATATAAATGAAAATTAAAAATTGAAATAAACTAATGATGTAAAGGTTGGTGCTTTTACCACCTTCTTAAATATTGGGAGAGTAGGGGCAAAACACATCTAGAGTGACTACAGCATGGAAGACATGCAGGAAAAGGCCTTTTTCTGCACTCCAAATTATTGAGTTACCAGAGGGATTCTTCTAAAAGGCACTTCCTGCTAATCTAAGTAGTGGGCATGTTCATAGTAGGAAGTCAATTCTGCAAATAATCAAAATCCAAGTCAAATCATTAAGAGCTATAAAGGTCAGTACCAACACCATGATTTATGCCCAGAAAGCAATTATTAGGGAGTTTTTATTATTAGTGTGCTATTTTTTTAGTAAAATCCTATACTCAGTCAGCAGTCTAGCCATCACATTTTACATCAATTACAATTTCAGAACTTTGTAAGAGTAGCCCACATAAAGTATATTGGGATTGTCAAGGTGGTTTATAATCCAGTTGTGCTTTTCACTGAGTACTTACTTTAAAAAAGTTAGTTTCAAATGCATTGCTTAAATGCATGCAACCCTCATCTTGCTGAAAGTCTGTGAACAAGTTAAATATATTTTATTTAAAGTGTGGGTGCCCATCTTGAAATTTATTTCAGGTTATTGAGAGAGTCAGAAAGTGTTAAAGAGGCTGAGAAAATGTAGATAGATTTTAATCGCAATTTTAAAAAATGTTTTTTTTAAAGTGGGCTAAGTAAATAAGGAGTAAATGTAAACAAGAAGTGAATGTGATGAAATAACTTGGGAGCACTGCTGTAGAAGTGCAGGAATGCTGTAAAAAGTATGTTAGAAATTTGTACATGAATGATAGTGAAAGGAAGTTAAAAATGCCATGAGAAGAGAATGTGTATTAAGATAGATAAATGTTATGCATATAATGGAAAGTAGTAAGTAGTATATAGTGCATTGAGAAGAATGAATGCTGTTAAACAAACTGAAAATACAACAGCAGCATACCATTTGGTATGTGAAACCGAGAACTGGGTTTGTCTGAGAAATAAAATAATAAATTGAATGTAGTGTTAATAGATTTCTTAGAAGTGCATTTGGTAAAACAACAAATGATATGATTAAGAATATATGGATGATCAATTAATGTAGACTGAATTCATAAGTGTGAGACCAATACCAAAGAAACAAACTCTACCACTGAGGTGGTTTGGTCATATAGGAAAATTAACAAGGAGTGAATATCAAGTTATGGAGGAAAAGAGAATCGCTTGAGACTAAGAAAGTAATGGTTGGATGGAACTAAAGAAATCTTCAAAAAAGAAAAAAGAGAAGAAAAAGCAGTGTACGAAAAATAATATGGATGTACAAGAAACAAGATTGGATTGCATGAATAGAAAGATATAGAGCAGTGACTTCCAACCTTTTGGGCACCAGGGACTGGTTCTGCGGAGAGAGGTTTTTCCGGATAGGGTATGGTTTCACATGCTACCTGCATCCCACGGATGGGGCTTCATTTGTTTGTGTGGCCCGGTTTCTGGCATGCCGTGGCCCAGTGCCATGACTTGGGGTTGGGGACCCCTAATATAGAGGGTATATTAAATGGGCTTGGTATGAACTAATGTAAATTGGATTTATTTGTGTTTACTTTTCATTTTCTTATGCCATGTATAAGAATACACAATCTTATGTATTTAAGTTTGTTTAACAGCATTCATTTAATATATTCTGATCATTACTATTTTTACTCCCTTTTTATGCTTTGCACAATGCCACTTATGCCCAAAAGAAATAGAGTGAATATGTTATATTATTTGGCTGGTTTCATATGTTCAGTGAACCCAGCATGTTTCATTAGTTTGGGATTCAGGCATACTGTGCAAGCCTAGAAAATGGGTCAATTAGTAGCTAAATTAAGCATGTTATGTAAACTCAACCAATCTATCATAAACTACAATGAAATAAACACTGGGGTTGAAAGGAAGGAGATCTAACTAAGAGAATGTAAATATATGTTTTTGTAAGCAAGTCCACATGAAAGAATTTTTATCACCTTAGCAGAATTTGAACAAGTTGGTGGTTTCCATGGCCACAATGTCATTTCAGAGCTGTGTTTATACTCATCTGAGAATTCAGTTGCCAGCCATACATGCAATGAGCTCTGATGCTTTTCTAACCATGCTACAAAACTATTGAATTCAAAATTTGTTTTGACTTCATTTGGCAAAGAGGATGGTAGGGGAATGGATGTTACCTTGGTAGTCAATTGCACAACGGAGCTTTGAGCTGGCTGAAAGAGGCTGCAGGGGGTGCTTATTAAAGAGTCTGCTCAATCTTACTGCAGTTTGTAAATATTGAAATTGTATTACCAGATGGCTGTAATATAAACAGGGCTGTGTGTTCCCTGTGTTTAGGGAGGGAAAGCTTTATGTTTCAAGAAAAGCTGAGTTTGGAAACTGCATAAACAATTTTAACAAAGGTACATACTTTCCCTCCTTTATTTTGCTTAAAACTCTAATTTTGCTATTATAAGGAACAAGAAAAGATGCTAAAGACTAAGTCATACATTTCTTCAGTTGACTGCCCAGCAATCACTTGTTTATTATTAGTATAGTAGTATAGTATAATTTTATTTCTATGCTGCCCTTCTCTCGAAGGACTCAGGGCAGTGTACAGCCTATTTAAAAACACAAGACAAACATCAATTAAAAATTTAAAATTATTAAGTAAATTCGGCTCAATTTAAAACCCCAGAAATTTAAAATACCCCAATTTAAAATTATTATGTTGATAGCCCGGCCTGGCAGAACAACAGGGTCTTCAGTGCACAGCGAAATATCCGGAGGTCGGACATCTTACGTATTTCCGGGGGCAGTTCATTTCACAGGGCTGGGGCTCCCACAGAGAAGGCCCTCCCCCTGGGTGTCACCAGCCAACACAACTTGGCCGATGGCACCCCGAGGAGACCCTCTCTGTGGGAGTGAACTGGCCAATGGGAGGCTATTGGTGGCAGAAGTCGGTCTCGAAGATACCCGGGTCCTATGCCATGGAGCGCTTTAAAGGTGGTGACCAACACCTTAAATCACACCCAGAAGACTACTAGGAGCCAGTGCAGCTTGCGCAGGAGGGGTGTCATGTGGGCACAACGAATTGCGCCCATAACCACCCGTGCGGCCGCATTGGCAGTTTACTGAATGTTAATATTCACATTGCTACTTGAAATATTGCTTCTACATTTACCAAACCAGTTTGCAGGCACTGATTCATTTTATTCATTCAAACTAGTTTTCTGGTAGTAAGTAAAGGTGGGCAGGAGGTTGAAATGGTGACTCACAGGAATCTGGGATTTTTCTGATGGAATCTCTGGTGAATTTCAATGGACCACTACTGATATGTGAGCTACAATGTGAAAATCCACTGAGATTGGGAGCTATTTATGATTTATATGTCCATTTGAGAGCATTTTTTTGAATTGGAATAAATTTTACAATAAACAAGTTGACAAGGGTAGATATGTACAGTCATTTTAAGCTGGAATGTATTAGCCGCCCAACTGTTGAAATCTGTATTTGGGTTGGAATTGATATAAAGCAGTGTTTCTCAACGTTGGCAATTTTAAGAAGTCTGGACTTCAACTTCCAGCAAAGATGGCTGGGAATTGAAGTCCACTCAGCTTCAAGTTGCTAATCTTGAGAAACCCTGATCTAAAGGAAGAAAACAGACAAATTAAACTTGGTGTTCAAGTAATATGAATACAAATTTCTCATGCTTTTTTTTTTCCTAAAAAGAAAAAAAGATAAAACAAGTGTGACTCTTGGTGTTTGAACTCCCTTTAACCATACTATTATTCTGTCTCATGTTGAAAATTGTTCTCTCCCGAGTTTCTATTTATCTGGCAGAGAAGTTTTCCTTAGGGGTCAATGGCAACTTTTCTCTCGGGTAGTAAATGAGAGAGGGATCTATTTATATATTTATTAAATTCATATTCCATTACATTCAGGATTCTTGGCAGTTCACAATGCTTATGAAATGCAGCAATAAAACATCACAATTAATTAAAATTAAAATTATATGACACAATTGTGACAATATCACAACCTACCCCAAAGCCCTCTGAAATGATTTGATTTTAACTAGATTCCAGAACGCTATAACCAATAGATTCAGTTTTGGCTTCAGGGAAAGGTTGTTTCAGATTATTGGGACCACCATGAGAAACAAAATATTTTGAGCCTCAACTCCCTTCATTTGCAGGAATGAAAATACTAATAAATTTCTCCAGCAAAAGGATTGATACTTTCTAAATCATTTTTCCCAGTGGACTTCAAAGACAATTTTAGGTATGATAGTACCATCATGGTGATGAGTCATTGTATGTCATGATGAAAGCATGAAACACTGTTACAAGGTCTTCCCTTTCCAGATGAGGTCATAACTGGATACCAGGCAAAGGATTTCCTGGTCCATCTGCCCTTCTAACAGCAGATGTGAATTTAGGAGTCCCCTATTATCTCAGGTATAGTGTGAAATTCTAGCAGAGAGACCACTGAGCTAATAAAGCCAAATTCTATTTTACTCGGCCTTAAATTTAACTTGTTTTTCCAAAAATGTTCTGAATAACCTCCAGACATCAAGACAATTCACCCATGACATATCCAGTTGGAGGTGGAATGGCAAGGTATAACAGAATATAATCAGCATGGTAGTAACTCATCATAAATTCCAAATGATTTCTCCTAGTAGCTTCATGTAAATACTAAAAGCAGTGAGGAAAGACTGATCTTTATGATATCCTACATGTGAGTGGTCATCAGACCAACCACTCTTCCCATTCCAATGATTATATCTGGCCATTAAGAAAGGAGAACAACCATTGTAAAATAGTGCTGCTGCCCTATGACCTGCAGATGGTCCAGAAGTGTACCATGATTAATGGTACTGAAGGTTGCTATAAAGTCCAAAAAGTCCATGGTATTCCTATCCAAGCCCACCCAAGGTCATCAAATAAAGCAACCAGTCTCAGCCTTATGTCCAGATCTGAAAGTAGTCTAAAAGAATTCCTGATAAAATGCTTCCTTTAGGGTGCTTTGCAAATGAATACCCACTGCATATCAAAATAAAAGAATTGGAAGGGACTTGGAAATCTTTTAGTCTGACTCCCTGCTCAAGCTATAAAAATTCAGATAAGTGGTTGTCCAGTTTTTTGTTTAAAATCTCCAGTGTTTCTCCCACAACTTCTGGAGGCAAGTTGTTCCACTGATTAATTGTTCTGTCAGGAAATTTCTCCTTAGTTCTAGATTGCTTCTCTCCTTGATTAGTTTTCATCCATTACTTCTTGTCCTGCCTTCAGGTGCTTTGTAGATTGATTCCGTCTTCTTTGTGACAATCCCTGAGATATTGGAACACTGCTATCATGTCTCCCCTAGTTCTTCTTTTCACTAAACTAGACATATCCAATTCCTGCAACCATTCTTCACATGTTTTAGCCTCCAGCCCACTATTCATCTTTGTTGCTCTTCTCTGCACTCTTTCTAGAGTCTCCACATCTTTTTTTACATTGTGACGACCAAAACTGAAGGCATTATAAAGTAGTATTAACACTTCACATGATCTTGATTCTATCCTTCGGTTAATGCAGCCTAGAATTGCACTGGCTGTTTTTTGGTAGCTGCAGCACACTGCTGGCTCATATTTAAATGATTGTCCACTAGGAATCCAAGATTCTTAGTTACTACTTATTGAGCCAGGTACTACCTATTCTGTACCTGTGCATTTGGTTTTTCTTGCCTAAATGTAAAACTTTATTTTTCTCACCATTGAATTTCATTTTGTTAGATATGTCGAGATCCTTCTGTATCTTGACCTTATCTTCTGGTGTGTTGGCTATTCCTGCCAGCTTGGTATTGTCTGAAAATTTGATGAGTCCCCCTTCTATCCCTTTGTTGAAATCACCGATGAAAAGATTTCGTGAAGAGTATTGGGCCTAAGATCATTTTAAAAATATTACCTCAGTGTATAGAAACCATAGGCAGGTAGTGATTTTTTGTTCCTTTGGTTATGTGACACAGGTAGCACTGCTATGAACAAGCAAAAGAGAACCCCAGAAGTTAAACTTTTCCCACTCTTGGGAAATCTTGAAATGTTAAAGTAATTTTAACATGTTAAAAGACTTTTTCTTTGCATTTCTTTAACATGCATTTCTTGGATTATCTTTGGCCCATGTTTTGTACTATACCTACAGTGCATTTTTAGGTTATGCTATATTATCTCTTAGGAGGTGTGATTACTCTGCTGTTAAAGACACTGAGCTTGTCAGCTGAAAAGCAGACAGCCTGGTTTCGAGACTGTTGGGTGACAGTTTGAGCTCCTGCTTGGCCCAGTTCTTGCCCACCTTGCAGTTCGAAAGCATGCAAATGCGAGTAGATAAATAGATACCACTCTGGTGGGAAAGTAACAGCATTCCTTGCACTTCAGCATATAGTTATGTTGTCCTTTCCATGGAAATGTCCTTGGATAATGCTGGCTCTGTTGGTTAAGAAACAGAGTTGAACATTGCCCCCTAGAGTCAGACATGACTGGTAAGGAAAATTGTTAGCTTTATATTATCTCTTACATCAGACATCAGACTGAATATGGGAAAAAAGTTTTCTAAGAGAAAGTGTACTGTTCCAAACCTTTTTGATTTTTGCTAAGGGAGGAATTTCTTTGCAGACTTGCAGTCTATAAAGCAGCTAAAAAAACCCCAATTATCTGAAACAATCTCTAGCACTCTTGTACTCTTGTAGTGCTGATTGCTTTAGCGGGTGGGGGGAGAGATGGCACAATATTTTTAGAGATACTGAAAAAGGCCTCCCCCCCAACTTCTTCTGCTATAGAGTAAGAAGTTCTGGAAGTGGCCTTTCAGATGCTATTTCTTTTGGCTGAAAAATGTGTATAAAATGGTTTGTGCCAGATATATTGTGATGGAAGGCTGGAAGTTACTGTTCTGTGGATAGAGCAAGTTATCCTCCATCTTTTCCTCATCAGGCACTAGGCTAGGAAAGGCTTGTGTCTGAGAGCTAATGCCAGAGGATACTGTTCTAGCCTAAATAGATTCATGTCTAATGTTCTTAAGGTAAATAATATAAAGGAATGAAAATGGAACACAACCTATCATATTAATGATGTTGAACCATGTTGGGGAAATGGTAGTGAGAGAGAAAAATAATTTGAGAGCACCCCATTGCCTGGTGCGCTCTCACAGGGAGGGCCTCCTTGGGGTCCCATCGGCCAGACAGTGTCGGCTGGCGACTCTCAGGGAACGGGCCTTCTCTGTGGGCGTACCTACTCTGTGGAATCAGCTCCCCCGGAGCTCCGGATGGCCCCTGATCTTCGCTCTTTCCACCATGACCTCAAAACATGGCTATTTGGCGTGGCCGGATTGGACTGAAGGGTTTTTTAAAGGTTTTTTGTATTGGTTTTTATGTTTGAATACTGAATTTTATGTGTTTTTTATCGTTGTGAGCTGCCCGGAGTCC
The DNA here is from genome assembly GCF_059756535.1 of Pantherophis guttatus. Lineage (NCBI taxonomy): Eukaryota > Metazoa > Chordata > Lepidosauria > Squamata > Colubridae > Pantherophis > Pantherophis guttatus. The sequence goes on from NC_142066.1 coordinate 49,124,608, forward strand.
TTTGGGAGAGAAGGCGGCATACAAGTTTAATAAAATAAATAAATAAATAATGTTCAGATGTGTCCATTGGAAAAAATCACTTGCTGCTAGTTTTTATCTGAGAAATGCTGGAGAATATGTTTCTACTAGGGAGTTTAAGCTATGTTTAGCCTCAGAGGTTGGATACTTTTCCACTTCAAATATTGGTCATTGAATGGCTTTGATGATAATATAGTGAATCTTCTACCCCCCACATTAATATGATGTGCTATAGTGAAGTCTAATAAGGTAACTAAAAGGCACTAGCCATCAATGCTTTTCAACTTTATACTTCACAGTGGACTATGAGACTCAAAACCAGTTGGAAGGAACATGCCTGCTGTCAAGAATATGGCTTCAAGCTGTTGTCATAGCAACTGTCTCTGTCCAGTAGGATCACAATGGCTCTGAGAGTCCCCAGCCCCTACTCAGTCATTTTTACCACTTCAGCTGTAGTAATTCCGAAGCCCCTTATACCAGATGTCTATACAACCTCTATAAGAGAAATGCCAAATGAAAAAAAAAAGTTTTAATTTTTAGTGTCAGCAAATGGCAGGGAGGCATGAGATCAGATAGCTGATTTAAGATTGTTAGCGAAGAAAGCAATAGAACTGAAGAAGATTGCCTTTGATTATTTAGATCATGCCAGAATGTGGAACGTGTAAGGGTTAAGAGTATGCCAGATGATCTGATCATTCTCCTTGGGCATCTTAACATGGTAAGAACTATAACAATTAGTTGGAGAAACAGTGATTCAGAAATGGAAAGGAAGTGCCATAAGGAGGCACATTCTCTCCATATTTCTAAAACATGTGGTACATATAGTATGACAGAATTGGGAGAGATGATAGCTACAATCAATTCAATATTGAAAGAATAACAAATTGACAATGGAGATAAAACTGTTACATAAAATTTCAGGCTTTATTTTAAACATTTTATTAAAAGCGATATTAGCTTTTAATAAAAAAGCAATTTTAATAAAATACCATTTTAGCATGGTATCCATGCTTCCTTTTGAAGTTTTGGAACCATATTTTCCTTTGAGCCAAAGCCATTTCCTTTGATGTGCAAAAACCAACCCCTTCAATAACTGTCAATCAAACAATAGTGCTGTATTGTGAAATTCTTCAGTTACAAGCGTTAAAGAAGCAAACCCTGGTGGGAAAGGAGGAGATGCAACATATTTTAGGAGTGACTGTCTTTTCTCACATCTAATCAAAGCCTTTTATTGTTTGATGTTTTGCTTTTTCATATGCCACATATATTGAATGAGTATACATACCATATATACCCTATATTAAAACCAAATCTCCCCTTAATAAAAAGGCTTTCAATTTGCCTGAAGTACTTGCCTGAGGTACTGAAGTACAATTCTGAAGTTCATAATTGTTGGAGGAGTGGGGAGATCAAAAGGCCACTTTGCAAAATATTTAGGGTTCTCTCTCAGATCAAAGCAGGGGTGAAATGCTCCCAGTTCGGACTGGCTCGGGCGAGTAGATAGTGATGCAGCGGGCAGTTCGGAGAACCGGTAGCAAAAATCCCTGCCCCTGCCCCCCATGCCCAGCTGAGCCAGGCGACCATCAGAGGCTTTTTTTCTTTTAAATGCCTCTGACGATCCAAGCTCTGACCATCTCAGCTGAGTTGCCTGCCGATCAGGCAACTCAGCTTGGATCGTCAGAGCCATTTAAAAGAAAAAAAGTGTTTTTCTTTTAAATGGCTCTGACGATCCAGCTCTGGTTTTTTAAAAACCCTCTGACGATCAGGCAACTCAGCTGGGATCGGCAGAGCCTTTTGAAAGCATTTTTTAATATGGTTTTACATGTAAAAAATGGTTTTAAAAGTAAAAAAAAATTGGCTATGCCCACCGTCACATTACCCCCACCCCCCACTAAGCCATGTCCACAGAACTGGTAGTAACAAATTTTAGATTTCACCACTGGATCAAAGCATTAGATTTTTTTCAGCTCTATGCTGCTCAAGTGCCTGAGTTTCATAGGCAATCAAGCTACTTTATTGAGTGAAAAAAAGAAGAGCTCACTATGAAAGTAAAAAAAATGAGTTATCTGGGTTAGTGTCAAATATTAAGAAGTAAATAATGTCAACCAACTTGCTTGGCAAATTCACAGATGACAATGAAGAAATGAAGGTGGTTTTGTATCTTTCTGGGGTCAAGTATTGATGAAAGTGAAGGTGTTCAGTGAAGGTAAAGAGGAAATTAATTTTAGGGAGGAAAGCAGTAACTAGTTTAGACAAGACCATGAAGCATATTTCTGTGAGACAAAGGTCAGAATAATTTAAGATATACTTAAGAAAACTAGGTATTGAGAAAAATTGACTGCAAGAAGAACCAATCATTTAATCTAGGATGAGATAAAGTCTTTCTTATTTCTATCTCAAAGCACTGGGGCCGTGATGGCAAACCTATGGCATGCGTGCCACAGGTGGCACATGGAGCCATATCTGTGGGCATGCGAATGTTGCCCTAGCTCACCTGCAGCGTGCATGTGCGTGCAGGCCAGCTGATTTTTGGGCCCACCAGAGAGACCTCCGGTGGGCCTCCAGGGGAATGGGAAAGGCCATTTTCACCCTTCCCAGTCTCCAAGAAAGCCTCTGGAGCCTGGGGAGGGTGAAAAACAGGCCTACTGGGCCCAACGGTAACTTTTTTGCTGTTGTGTGTCAAAAGCGGGGTAAGTGCGGGGGGTCGCGTTCGCATGCATGGGGGGTTGGGGCCCAGGGGGCATTGAATTATGGGTGTGGGCACATGCATGTGTGACCCCCCCGCTCTCCCCGCTTTTGGCACGTGACGGCAAAAAGGTTAGCCATCACTGCACTAGGTACTGAATCTGGAATTTTCTGTGTATAAAGCATCCATTTGCTCCATTACCATTATCGTAATTTTCTTTTCATAAATGTACAGATTTTCATTAACAGATGATTAAGAGGATCTCCCCCTCCTTTTTAGAGAATATCTCCAACAGATTTAAAGACTTTTGAAATTTTTGTTGTCCTGACTTCTCTGTCCATCTAGGATCTGTCTAGAATGTTCATTTATTTCTCTTTCTCCCTTTCTTACATTTAATCGTATTTTCAAAATGTTCTTATGATCTTAGGTTATCTTACACACATAGGTATCATTTTATTCCTGTGAAGAAGATGTTACATTTAGATTATTTACAGTGCAAAGGAGCTACTTGACAACTCTTGAGAGTTTGACTGCCAGCCATAGTGTATAGGAAAGCCACTTTGTAATTATACCCAGAGGTGGCTGTGATCTCAACCTCTTGGATCTATGAGATGATATTGTGTTTCTTAATGGGAAAAAAAAAACCACTCACTCTTAAAGATTATTGACTTTAATCTGAATTCTTTATCTTGAGGAAAATAATGAAGATGGAAACAAAGTCATGAAAAACTAGGAAAAAGAGACAAGGAAGGGAAGAATTTGAAAAGTTTAATATGTCTGGTTTACGAACTTGTACAAGCCTAAACCATTGAGTTCATTTATTTTCAAGTATATGTATACCACAGGGGGGGAAAAACATTCAGGGATCAAAGATAAATCTTATTTTTCTCATCGAATATTCTGTAGCTTGTCCTATGTGTCTGAAACATAAGGCATCTTGTGTTACTTAGACCTTCTTAAAATACTTTCCTGTTTGTTTGTTTGTTTGTTTGTTTGTTTGGAAAATCAGAAATTTGGGATATACTAACTACTATGTTCTTTTCATATGTTTCTGTGATCTAATATAACCTGAATGTTGTCTGTGCAAATTTCTCTGTTTGGCTAAGTACAATACATTGTAATTCTATATACCAGATAAATTGCCATGCATGGAAGTATTGAATGAAGGTGCATATTAATAATAGTATATTAGGCATTTTTAAATTTACACTGTATCATAATTTTAATTTCATTGTTATAAAATGGTGTATCATTGACATATGACACCATTTAACTGTCAAAAATGTACAAAGGAATAACAAACCAGTGTTGAAAGTGTGAAAAGGAAGAAAGGACTTTTTATCATGCATAGTGAACTTGTGAAAAAAAAATTAGATGCATACAGTAATGGAAAAGATATTGTGGATCAATATTATAATAAAACATGATAATCCTACTTACAATTATCAGAAAGATTCAAAATAGACAAATGAATTTATGGTATTGAATATTCTAAGATTGACTTTGAAACAGATTTGTATATGTATGATGATAAGTGATTGCTAGAAAGTATAGACTTTTACTGATATTTGAAACAGAAGAACAAGTAAAACAATTTACAATGAAGTATGGTAGGCCAAACAAATGATTAAAATAATGGGAAATTGTGTGACTGAAAGGATTGATATTGCACTATGTTATAATCTTAAAGGAAACTTACATTATAAATTGATGTACTATTGGTATATGAATACAGAAAAACTATCAAGAATATATACAATTCAAATTGATGTTGGAAATATGGACAACAAGAAGGATCATTTTAGATTAGACCAAACTGATGATTCATGGATTTGGGGATTAAAAAAGGGTAAAAAGTATTAAAAAGAAAACCGCTTGGGGGGGCCGAAAGCCCTACTAAGCAGATATATACAAAAGTATGAAGGCTATTGCTTAATGCATTGTAAGCCGCTCTGAGTCTCCGGAGAAGGGCGGCATATAAATCGAACCAATAAATAAATAAATAAAGAGGAAGGGTAAAGAATAAGAAGGCAATTATTCAATAGATGGAAAGATGGATGGCAGTCATAATTCTGTTTTTCTTTCTTTTTTCCTCTTAGTATTATACTTTTTGTATTGTTATTCTTTTTATTTTATATTCTTTTCCTGTTCTGAAAAATTGTAATGAAAAAATAATAAGTTAATGCAACTATTCTTCCAATTAAGTAAAACTTTAAAAGAAAAGAGTATTTCTTTAAGGAAAAAAAATACATATAGGTTGCCATTCTGCTTCCCAGCCACATGATCTAGGATGGTAGAGGTAGGTACTTGTTTATTAGATTTATACCTTTCTTTCAGAAATTCAAGACATTATGTGTAGTGTCCCTTTTTGATATTTCCTACAATAACCAAAGTAGATTGGGTTGAGATATTGATTGGCTCCATAATCTCCAAGATCCGGAATAAGATATATGGGCACGATTCAGTAGGAAATTCTCTAGTACAACCATTTCAAAATGGTTTAATCAGAAATATTTTCTTCTGGATTTTGTGCCTCACATTATTAAAATATTATGATTCTGAAAAGAATTGGCATGTTTTAGATGTTTTTTTAGCCATACAGTTTCTTTCAGTTTGCAGACCCTTTTATTCCCCTTCTCATTTTAATCTACCTCTTAAACAAGAGACAGCAAATCAATCTGGCTCAACAATTTAAAAAAAGGATTTTTAAGAGTAAGCTGTGTGTATGCTTTTTTAGATCTCCACTGCAACAAATGAAAATGAATTGACACCATGAGATAAAAAAGTGAAATCTAAAGGGCTGTTGCATGAAAGATAGATTCTATTAAAGAGAAAACTTGTTACTCTTCCTTTATCAAAGTAATTCAACTGAGACATATGACAATAGACATATTGGCAGTCTTACTTCACCAAGTACAATGCAAGATGTGCCACACTTATGACAGATACAGCAATCAGACTCCAAGTTTTCCAGAGCGTGGAGGTGTGATGGATGCAATGACTAACAAAGAGAGGAGCCCCTTATTGATTAGCCCTCTTACAAAAGCATTCCAAAAATGGGGGTATCATGAGTGAATAGTGCTTTTATTTGTTTGTTTGTTTGTTTGTTTCTCACCTTTTGTCACTATGTATCCATTTTTACCTTGGGAAGGACCTCACATTATTAAAGCTAAATGATGAACAAGGGAAGATATACTTTTCAGATCTCAAGTGATTTAGGGTTTTAAAATTAAAACCAGCATTTTGACCTGGAATGCAGATTGTGAAACACTATATTTAGAACAAACTAAAATACTACAAAGGCAAGTTAATGTAAATCTGAAATAATATATCACACTTAGGCATAGGTTGGTTTGGCATAGACATTTCAGCCAAATTTGCTAATTTGCTAAGTCATGATTTAAAGAAACTATGGCTTTGCATAATGAATGAACCCAGTTTATGCTAGGATAGAATATGGGTTGCCATCAAAGAGATACATGGTTAGTATCCTCAATATGCTGGAAGTGTGGAGAGACCGTTGGGAATTACTACCACATGTGGTGGGAATGCCCAAAGGCGCAAAAATTTACTACAGAACTGGCTGGAAGAAATTTTGTCAACAAATATAGAAGTCAAACCAGAATTTTTCTTACTGGGAATTATAGAAAGAAAATATAAGAAAGATACAAATTATTTATTACTGCATATTCTCACAGCGGCATGAATAGCCTTCGCTCAAAAATGGAAAGAGAAAGATATTCCAACTGAAGAGGAAATATTACTGAAAATCTTCAACTGCGCAGAAATGGACAGACTCACTTTGGAACTCAAGGATAAAAGCAAAACTAAGTACTACAAAATCTGGGAACAATTTTATGATTGGATAGATAACAAGAGGGTAGCCAAGACAAATGTATAGTGTTAGAACAAAAATATAGATGTTATTATAGATAAATCTATGTTTAAGAGATAAATAAATATACAGAAATAAGAGAAAAGTATTAACTTCATATCATATTATGTTTAAATAGTGAACAAAGTTTAAGAACTATATGTTTATATGAGTACTAATATTATTGTGAAGTGATGGAAGATGTTTGGAACCAGTGATGTCATATCTATGTCCAATGTTTTTTTAATTTTGTATTATTAATAAAAAAACTTTTTAAATTTTTTTTAAAAAAAGAGATACATGGTTAGTGAGGTTCCTGATCTTTATTCTGTACTCTTGCTTTGCAAATACAGCCTTCAAGTAGGGAATAGAAAAGAGCATTGTGTCATGCAGCCTTTTTCTTCCCGTGTCACTACTTAATTACAATGGTTACAGCTTCTTTAGAATTAGGATACAAAGATTCATTTATACAGGGATTTAATGTGAACAGCTTCCTTTAATGTGTGTTCCTTCCTGTATCAAATGCCAGTCAAATTTGAGCCAGATTATTAACATATTTTACATCATGCCTTCAGACCTTGTGGTTTCTATGCTCCTCATTGCATGTCATCATTTTTCATAGGAGCCTTCTAGGTCCAAATTCCAGAACTAATCAGGCATTAATTTGCAAAAGCCTGCCATATAATTTGCAGGAACCATTTTTAGCCTTTCTAACAGGGTTGCCTTTATATCCAACATATCGGACTACTTTGTCAATATGGGGGATACTTTTCTAAAGTAACAGGGAGGGCTGAAAGGAATTCAGATTTTTAATGCCAAAGGGTAAAATGCAAAAATTAGTAAAGATAGAGGAAACTTGGCCAAATCTTCTTGGATCTTATTTAATTTCCTGCAGTTGACTGAATATGATTCAGATGGAACAAGCAGGAATAAGTCTTATTAAACCATCTGGTAAAATATTTTTTATTGAAGCTGTATCCTGCCTGTTTCTCCTATTAACAATAAGTGCCGATTAGTAGGCACTTGAAGGGCAGTGCAAAATCCTTAACAACTTCTGTGCAGTTGTGTGAAAAACTAGCATGTTTCTCATTTTTTGGAAGTAGAGTATGTCAGGAAGATTTTGAGGTAATTGTGGTTGAAAACTTGGAGTCCATATTTAGCAGAGCACATTAGTGGATAGAGCCAATTAAGACAATACAAAGATAAATGCTTAAAGTCCCAAAGGGACAAATTGAGTTTATTATACACTGAGATAGAATGATTGCTTCTCTAAAGCTTGTTGTTCTCATAATGGAGCAGAAAGAGGAGTTGGAAGCACGTGTTCTATTTTTCCTGTAGAAAGCAGACTAGGAATATTTGATTTCTAACTAAGGAAAAGCAAGACAGAGAAAAACAGAGGAACACAAAGGTAGATGGTTGCTTTCTATGTTTACTTCTACTGTTCCTGGGGATTAATGGGATAAAAATGCCTAGAGTCATTGCTTCTAGTGCTGCTTTTCCAACTGGCTAATATCCAATGGGATATTTTTCTTTAGGAATTAACAATGCTTCTAGCTTTTAAATTTTATTTTTAAATTTTGGTGCTGGTAAAAGACTTCTGAGAATACCAGGTATGGCAAAGAAAACAAATATGGATCATGAAACAAATGTCATTTAGGATAAAAATAATTAGTTTTAAATTATAATATTTTGGATACATTATGTGAAGACAGTTCTGGAAAATATAATGGAGGGAAAGGTGAAAGGAAAGAGAAGACGACCAGTAAGGGGGATAAATTCAATTACAATGGAAAAGGGGGCACAGATGGAAGACTTGACAGATCAAGTTGGACATATATTGTCATGGAGAAAATTTATTTATGTGGTTGTTAAAAGTAGATGGCATATAATGAATCAAAACCTGTTTTTTATCTATGCAATCTGCACATCATACAGCCTATTGCAAAATGTCACATGCTAAATGCTAAATGTCACATTTAGTTGAGTATGCTTTTTTTAATCTTAAGAACATATCTATGTACACAAACATTCAGAGTTTTGTAATAGGTGCTAAACCACAGTGCTACTTCTTGTATCTAAAATTCTAGTTTTTGGGTGGTGTCCTTTAATTTTTTTTCATTATATACAAAAAATTATGAAAGAGGGAGGAAAACAATGGAAAGAAATAAACATCAAGGTACATATTTACAAATAATGAATTTGTATTTACAAAATGAATGGATGCCATGATTCATACAGACATCCATAGCTGATCTACATTAGTTCTGAACTGCTGAACTAATAGAGTTATATTATATAATATTGCTGAACTAATGCAGTTATATTATATATAACTAAGTTATATATAATATTATATATAATATTATTATTATTATAGAAGATGTCTAATCAGATTCAATCACATTATCTTGGCCTGGCCAAGCCAAGCCTGTGCAGATGCAAAAAAATCCCTGTGAGTCCTTGATGAATAGCTTTATAGCCGCTACAAGCCCGGACCTGATCCACGCCGAGCCAAAATGTATTTAAAGTCTGCCTCTCAGCACCTTTTAACCACTCGTGTAAGCCACCCCACTAGTAAGCCAGCATCCAGCATCCAAAAGCCCTCCCTCTTGCAGCTACACCTGTTTGGTGTCATGTCTCCCCACTCCGCCTTTCCAATTCGCAGCCACAGCTGCTCGGGGGCTTTTCAAAATGGCCCGTCCTGAGCGGCTCTCCTTTTTTTGTGATGTCATCTGCCATCACCCATAGGGCCTGCTGGGATCACCACCTTGCCGCCCCGTGAGCCCCCGCTGGGACTGCTACCTCACCGCTGCCCGAATGCAATCCCTGGATTGCTGTCTTGCTGTTCCTCCCACCACCATTGGCTCTGGCTGCTGCTATGACCGCTCCTCCCACAGGTGTGTGTTGAGCCCTGGACTGGGGCTAGACACATTACAGCAAACTATATAGCAAGGCACTTAGAATATAATTTTGAAAGCATTTTTAATAATTTCATTAATTTTTAAAATCTTTGTTTTGTTTTATATTTTTCACCCAAAATCCTTTAAATGTGTACATCTTATTGTGGTTCTTGCTTTTTTGCTGGTATGTTTTATTGAATAAAAAATATTTTTTTATATAAAAATAGAATTTTTTATAAGATGGTGTCGTTACTTCCCCACAGCTTTGAAAGAGGCGGTGGTGAGGCCTCTCCTCAAGAAGCCCTCCCTGGACCTGGCAGTATTGGCCAACTACTGTCCTGTCTCCAACCTTCGCTTCGTGGCGAAGGTTGTTGAGAGTGTGGTCACGTGACAGTTTCCACAATTCCTGGAGGAAACGTCTTATCTAGATCCATTCCAGTCGAGTTTCAGGCCTGGGCACAGCACGGAAATGGCATTGGTCACGTTGGTAGATGATCTCTGGAGGGCTCGGGACAGGGGTTGCTCCTCTGTTCTAGCCCTGTTAGACCTCTCAGCGGCTTTTGATACCATCGACCATGGTATCATGCTACACTGGTTGGAAGAGTTGGGGATGGGGGGCACTGTGTTACGGTGGTTCTCCTCCTTTCTCTCTGACCAGTCACAGTTTGTGTTGGCAGGGGGGCAGAGATCGACCTCGAGGCCTCTTATATGTGGAGTGCCTCAGGGATCGGTTCTCTCACCCCTTCTGTTCAACATTTATGTGAAGCCACTGGGTGAGATCATCCATGGCTTTGGGGTGAAGTACCATCAGTACGCTGATGACACCCAGCTGTACATCACCCCAATGATGCCCTTGAAGTGATGTCTCAGTGCCTGGAGGCTGTGTGGATCTGGATGGAGAGGAACAGGCTCAAGCTCAACCCTTCCAAGACCGAGTGGCTGTGGTTCCCGGCATCCCGATATAGTCAGTTGACTCCATCACTGACTATCGGGGGCGAGTCTTTAGCCCCCGCAGAAAGGGCACGCAATCTGGGAGTCCTCCTGGATACACAGCTGTCCTTGGAGGAACATCTGATGGCTGTAGCCAGGGGGACCTTTTGTCAGGTTCGCCTGATTCGCCAGTTGCGGCCCTTTCTTGATCGGGATTCCCTGTGCACAGTCACTCATGCCCTCGTCACCTCACGCCTGGACTACTGCAACGCTCTCTACATGGGGCTCCCCTTGAGGAGTACCCGGAGGCTCCAACTGGTCCAGAATGCGGTCGCGCGGGTAATCAGGGGAGCCGCCTGGCACTCCCATATAACACCGCTCCTGCGTGAGCTGCACTGGCTCCCAGTGGTCTTCCGGGTGCGCTTCAAGGTGTTGGTTACCACCTTTAAAGCACTCCATGGCATAGGACCTAGTTATCTTTGAGACCGCCTGCTGCTACCGATGACCTCCCACCAGGGCCGGATTTTCCTATAGGCTAACTAGGCTTCAGCCTAGGGCCTCAAGATCCAGAGGGGCCTACACAGTGTGGGATTCTGGGTGTTCTAGGTGGCTCCGCTGAACCCTTTGTTAAATTGCTGGCTCCCCCGCCCCTCCTCACCACTATTTATTGCCAATAAATAGTGGTGGGCGAGGGGCGGGGGAGCCAGCAATTTAACAAAGGGTTCGGTGTTTTTTTTGTAATGTTATTGGCTCCCGGAGCTTCAGCATAGGCTAATTGGCCTCCCGGCTCTCAGCTGATTTGTCTCCGCTGTTTTGCTTCCTTCCAAAGAGTGCTGATTTTTTTTCCCCTAGCTATACTGAGAAACGAAAGTGAAACTGCTTTGCTGTTGCTGCAAGGTTGGAAAATTAGGCAGGCAGAATTCTTTTCTTTTTCCTCACCAAAAAAGGTACGTGCAAACAGTGGGAAATTTAGGAGAAAAGAGAAGAGTTCAGGATTTTAAAACACAAAAGAAAAAAAAGCTCTATTTAACTAGGGAATTGTAATAATTGAGATACTATTAATTGTATATTTCTGAAAGCAGAAATGGTTAAATTGTGGTTTGGAGGAATATATGGGGGAAATTATTTGGTTTATTATTATTGGTAAATATAATTAATGGATTTGTAAGAAATTGGATTGCATGGAAATAATTGGAATATTCATGTTCATATTGATTAATATACAAAAAAGGTAGTTATATAACTAATTGATTTATATTAAAATGTTGAATTTATATTAAACAACTAATATTACATAATTAACCAATGTGAGGATGGATATAAAAATAGATGACAATGGGAAGGGGTATAATATAGAATAGAAGGGAAAAATTGAATTTGATTAAGATTAGAGATGAGGATGAGGGTAATATTGTTTTTTTACAAAAATAGATGAGGAATAAATATGGCAAAAAGGAAATATAGAAATTGTAAATTTAATTGAAATGACTAAACACTGTTTAAATTTGTGAACCGGCCAAATACTCTGTTCAAAGAAAATAGATTGTATGTTTGTATGTGTGTTTCTAATTATTGTTATTTATTCATATTTGTTCTCTTTTATTCTTTAAAGTTTAACAATTCATTCTTTATCTTAATATCTTTATATTTGTTTGGGGTTGGCTTTCTTCCCTTTCATCTTTTTTATTGTATAGCAATCTTTCTCCTCAAACCTACCACCTTTCTTTTCTTTCCTTCTTACTTTCTCTTCCTCCCCCTCTTCTTCTCCTCCCTACTTCCTCTTCCTTTCTCCTTCTCCTTCTCTCTTCCTCCCTCTCTCTCCTACTCTAATTTCCCTTCCCTTCCTTCATCCCTCTCTATTGCTGTATCCTTTTATCCATATGGACTACTCAGAGGGCTGAAAAAGTTATTTCTGACTGGTCCTTGCACTTTTGACCAGTCCTCGAACTTACGACTGTCCTCACATTTTACGTTTTTGCCCTATCTTGTCACCATGGTGAAGAGAAGCAGTTGTGAAATGAGTGACATGGTTGTTAAGAAAGCTGCACGGGCATAAACGTGAGGATGGTCATAAGTGTGAGGACCGGTCAAAAGTGCGAGGCCCAGTCAGAAATGACTTTTTTCAGCCCTCTGGGTAGTCCTTTTGTGCATATGGACTACTCAGAGAGCTGAAAAAGTTATTTCTGACTGGTCCTCGCACTTTTGACCAGTCCTCGAACTTACGACTGTCCTCACATTTTACGTTTTTGCCCTATCTTGTCACCATGGTGAAGAGAAGCAGTTGTGAAATGAGTGACATGGTTGTTAAGAAAGCTGCACGGGCATAAATGTGAGGATGGTCATAAGTGTGAGGACCGGTCAAAAGTGCGAGGCCCAGTCAGAAATGACTTTTTTCAGCCCTCTGGGTAGTCCTTTTGTGCATATGGACTACTCAGAGAGCTGAAAAAGTTATTTCTGACTGGTCCTCGCACTTTTGACCAGTCCTCGAACTTACGACTGTCCTCACATTTTACGTTTTTGCCCTATCTTGTCACCATGGTGAAGAGAAGCAGTTGTGAAATGAGTGACATGGTTGTTAAGAAAGCTGCACGGGCATAAATGTGAGGATGGTCATAAGTGTGAGGACTGGTCAAAAGTGCGAGGCCCAGTCAGAAATGACTTTTTTCAGCCCTCTGAAAAAAGTCTATGCACATAGCCACGCCCACCCGGTCACATGATGAGCTACCCACGCCTACACAGTCACGTGACCAGCTAGCCACGCCCACCCAGTCACATGATTGCCAAGCCACACCCCCAACTAAGCCACGCCCACAGAACCTGTTGTTAAATATTGAATCCCACCACTGGTGAAAGGGCCTCATAAGTGGAATAGCCTAGGGCCTCTTTCAATCTAAATCCGGCCCTGCCTCCCACTGACCTGTGCGCTCCCACAGAGAGGGCCTCCTCGGGGTGCCATCAGCCAAACAATGTAGGCTGGTGACCCCCAGGGGGAGGGCCTTCTCTGTGGGGGCACCTACCCTTTGGAATCAGCTGCCCCCAGATAAGGAGAATCCAAGACCTCGGTGCCTTCCGCCGTGCCCTTAAAACCTTCTTTTTCCAGCAAGCTGGGCTGGCTTAACATATTTTTTAACATATTTTTAATTTGTAATTGGTTTGTTATCTTATACTGGGGCCAAATTAATATATATCCTTTTAATTGTTTTTTAATGTTTGTATTGTATGTTTTTATCTGGCTGTACACCGCCCTGAGTCTTTCGAGAGAAGGTCCGGTATATAAATTTGAAATAAAATAAAATAAAAAATAAAATAGTGCTCTGGATGAGGCTGCACATCAGGACCCTTCACTGGTTTTTTGTTCCCATACCAGTGGGCAGGCAACAGCAACTCCTGCACCAGGGTGTAAGTCACCCCAGGAGTGTTGCAGTCCCTCCGATGGTGGACATCCTCAGCCCTGGACAGGGGCTGTGCCTTGAGCCCAGCCGCATCATAATTACATTGGACACCAGCCTCTTTGGCTGGGGGGCTCATCTTCAGTCTCACATGGCTCAGGGCCTGAGACGGACCTGAGCCACAACACAAATTGGCTGGAGCTTCGGGCGGCACATCTGACCCTTGGGCTCTTCAGGGACATGATCCAGGGACAACACGTTCTGGTTCTCACCAACAACGGGCTGTGAGCTTACACTTTCTGACCTTTAAGGTCACGTTCCTGGTGGCTATCATCTCAGCCAAGCACATATCGGAGCTGGCAACTCTTTCAGTTAGAAAAGACTTATGCATCTTCCATCAGAACAGAGTAGTCCTCTAGATGAATCCCTCCTTCATACCCAAGGTGAACTCCTGGTTCTATAGGGCGCAGGAGGTCATTTTGCCAAACTTCTGTCCAGGGCCAACACATGCCCTGGAGAAGAAATGGCATACCTTGGATGTAAGGAGGGCCCTCTGAATTTACATCAGGAGGACATCCCCCATTAGGAAGATGGAGGCACTCTTTGTGTCTTTCCACCCTTCCTCGAGGGATGCCAAGGTGATTCCTTCAACCATAGGCCATTGGCTGAGGGCTTGTATAGCTACGGCCTACCAGATTTGGACCTTACTGGCTCCCAGAGGGGTGACTGCCCATTCTACATGAAGTGTAGCCACAAAGGTAACGTGGGTGATGCAAGTGTCCATTGAGGACATTTGCAGGGTTGCTACATGGGCTTTGCCCTTTATTTGTCATTACAAGTTAGATGTTTTTGCTTCCGCAGAGGTGTCCTTTGGCTGGAGGGTTCTACAAAGAGTGCATGTGGATATGGGGACTTCCGAACAAGCAGCATCCCACCCTTAAATTGGCTGGCTTTGGTACAGCCCATTCTTGGACTCTCCTGGGAGCTCTCAGGAGAAGGGGTGTTGGTCCTACCTGATACTCCCTTTCTCTGAGTAGCTCTTGGGGAGTCCAAGCCCCACCCTGACAAGCTCTTGGTCTGCAGTCCAGGAGCTATCACTTACCATTGTTGAGATTTGATTCACAACTATGTCCTCGCCAAAACTGGCCCAGAGAAGAGGAGGTCAGGGGCATGGCCAAAAAGTTGACAGCTTGGTCTCTGGTGGAACAGAGGAGTCAACCCATTCTTGGACTCTCCTGGAGCTACTCAGAGAAAGGGCATATCAGGTAGCACCAGTGCCCCATTTCTGTCTTTTTTTTTCTCCAAAGCTCAAAAACGTACACAAAGGATGTCAAAAAAGACAAAAGTCTCAGAAAGGAAGTTAACAAAGAATTTTAGAGAGTGGTTTGAATAGAAAGAAGCAGTGTTGTAACAACATCTGTAAATACATTGAAGATGGAAAAAGACATGGTATAATTGATTTGATTTTATTACATTTCTATACCACCCTTCTCCCGAAGGACTCAGGGCAGTGTACAGCCATATTAAAACAAACCCATCACAAAAATTAAAAACTGTTAAAATAAATTAAAGCAATTTGGCTGTTATTAAAACCCTTAGCTAAAACCTCTTTAAAACCAATAAAAACCCATTAAAATTAATTTATTTGGTCAGGCTGGCTTGATTGAACAATAGAGTCTTCAGAACACGACGGAAGGCACGGAGGTCGGGGATCCTTCTTATATCCGGGGGCAGCTCATTCCATAGGGCAGGAGCCCCCACAGAGAAGGCTCTCCCCTGGGGGTCACCAGCGACATTGCTTGGCCAATGGCACCCTGAGGAGGCCCTCTCTGTGAGAGCGTATCGGACAGTGGGAGGCATTTGGTGGTAGAAGGTGGTCCTGTAGGTATCCCGGTCCTAAGCCATGGAGCGCTTTGAAGATGGTGACAATAATTTTTAAATGATTTCTGAACTCAGAAAGAAGTCTCAACTTCCAATTGCTATGCTAAAAGATACCAATGGACAGATAGTAAATAATTCAAGGGAGATCAAAGAAAGATGGAAGAAGTATATTGAAACACTATACAATGGAGATGTTAACATCCAAGATACTTTAGAAGATATTCCGCACTTATAAGAACATCTAGTGCAAGAAGATGAATTAAATTAGTGCTTCCATCATTTTCAAGTTGAAAGGCTATAGAATTGTAAGCTGTCCAGAATAATTTACTGATATGGGCAGCTAAAGAAATAAAACAAAAAAAGAAATAAACTGATGGAATACCCTCTAAAATTAGAAGAATATTCTGAACTAAACTATGCTAACAAATGTGGAGAATGACATAGTAGCCAACTGATTGGAAGAGGTCAATCTACATTAATTCTGATACAAAAAAAGAAAATTTAACAGTGTATATAAGCTATCATATAACATCCTTAACTTCATATACTAGCAAAATAATTTTCAGGACCATCCAACACAGCTTAGTGCCCTACATGGAAAAATAGATGCCAGGTGTTCAAGCTGGATTTAGGCAAGGCTGAGGAACACAAGACATTATTGCTGATGCACACTGGATGAAAAAGCCAAAGAATATAAAAAAAAAGTTATTATGGGTTTCATTGAAAGGTCTTAAATTCTGCTGATCATATCGAGCTGTGGAATATACTCAGAAAAATGAAAATTCCAAAATATCTCATTATTCTCATGAGAAACTTGTATACAGGTCACGTGTCTATAGTATGGACAGATTATTGTGAAACAACTTGTGTTCAGTTGGCAAAGTAGTACAGTAAGGCTGTATACTCTTCCCTTTCTTATTCAACCGATATGCTGAATATATATTAAGGAAAGCTATATTAGAAAATTTATATGGTTGTAACCTTTGCTATTTCAGTTAACAGGCTGTACCCTGATAGCCGAAAATGCAAAGCTCCTGGATCCCCAAGTTCCAGAAATAAAGTTGAGGAGTGAAAGTGAAAAAAAATGGGACTAAAAGTAAACTAACATGAGAAAAATAACTAGCCTTAGACTTGGCAATGAAGATATCAAAATAATCAATAGTTTCTGCCTTTTAAGACCATTAAGATCAACCATCAACAATAAAGGAAAAAGCAGTTAAGAAACATGCTAGCATTTGGTATAGTGTCATAAAGATCTTGGAAGAGATATTTAAATGCCATGATGGATCTCCATCTATAAAAATTAGAATCAAGCAAGCCATGGTGTTCCTTGTGACAGTCTATGGAAGTGAAAGTTGGACTTCATAGAAACAGGATAGGAAAAGCATTGACACCTTTGAACTTTGGTTTTGTAGAAGACTCCTGAGAATACTATTGAGAGCCAAGAAAACAAACCAAATGCATCATCAACCAAATCAACTCAAAATTCTCACCTGAAGCATGACCAGGATGAAGTTATCCTATTTTGGACACATCATACAAAGACTTAACTCTCTGAAAAAGGCTGTAATATTGGAAAAGATGGAAGGAAATAGAAGAGGATGATAGGCAGCAAGACAGATAGCCTCAGTTAGAGTAGTAATGGGTGCACAATTAGAATACCTGAAAGATTAGTTTAGGGGTAGAACCCCTTTGTTATGGAGAAAAATATATCCCTGTGGTTGCCAGAAGTTGAAAGGATTTGATAGCACATAATCAATCAATAAATCCTGGCATATTGAATGGCACTCTAGGAATGAAGGATTTTGTTTTGCTGAGAACAGTTTAGAAATCCTTGAGGCTTGCCAGGCTCATCTTAATTTCTATGGCTTAAATGTGAATTAAACTTATAGTTTTATTTATTTCTTTTATTGATTGCCTATTATATAAGAATGAAAATAAAAAAAATTGTGTATGTAAATACTATCTGGCTCATATGTAACCTTTGTTATCTATCTGTTTTTCTTGCATTCTTCCTTTTCTTTGTTAAATTTAGGAAGCTATCATTTTGTCTTAAAAGGATTGCTGAAGGGGCCAGGGAATATGAGAGCAGGTTACATATTTATTCATGATGTGGAAAAGTAGGATGGATAATCTTGTTCTATATCCATATACATGTGTTAATATTTGAACAGACTTTTTCAACCTGCTATTGCTTAGATATAATATGTAGTCACTGTATTACTGTATGTTTTCCAGAATTTCTAGCTGACAACTTTGAGAATTTTGAACAATATAAACATTTAGAAAACAGATGGAAAATTCTGCACTTAGAATTTGTGGGCACTTAATTAAAGTAATTGACAGTGAGATTAAAGAAGATCAGTAACTTCTTTATTATATATTAAGTATTTCATATACAAATACTTTTATTTTATGGGATTTGTTGCCACAAAACATGGTGATATATTCTAGTTTTCTAATCATTCAGTTGGTGTTCACATTGCTGAATTTTAACTCCACTTTGGAACTGAATTGGAAAAAGTACCTTGCAGCATGTGGGATTGTTCACATAGCAGCTTCCTCATTTTCTGGGACTGTGCAGCTACCTTCCTCTGTTTGAGAAGTCTTTTTTCTTTTATGTTCATTATTCCTGCAAATTTCAAGACACTTTGCCTTAACATTAATGTGTCTATAGGGGGGGGAAGGGGGGAGAGTTGTCGTTTTCACTCCATGTGTAGAGCCTTCCTTTCCATCATGAAAATGACCTGTTTATGGTAATCCTTGGATGCTTATCCATTAAGCTGTTTCTGACCTGTAAAAGAAACATAGGCAGTGAAAGGCTTCAGAGATGATAGTTTATTGTTTTTCTTTAAAAAAAATCTGGAGCTGTTCTCTGTTGACTATGTCTTGCTGGATGAACCACTTTTTGCTGTTTCTATAGCACTTTATCATTTATGGGGCTCTTGGGAAGTGATAGTGTTTAAATTTTATTAGATTCACCAGTGTAATGTGATAAGCAAAGTACTCAATATTCCTGTTTACCTATGGGAAATGGCAGATAATTTGGAAGGGAACAATCCATGGCTTTAAAAAAAGATGGGCATATATATTTAAATATAGGCCCCATTAGACTCAGCTAAAAGCAAAAGCTCTCTGCTAGCAGTTGCTTACTTACTTTTTTTGTAAGAGCAGTCTTCTGGGACATCTTGCTAGAGGAAATTTAGAGCCCACATTGACTCTGCACCCTCAAGGCAACATCAATTGAGGTTGCTCCCTGGTAGGATAAGAAAGCACTACACTTTTATACATATGCAGTCTGAACAGACTGACACTATGATACTTTTCAGGCACAAAGGTGGGAGTAGTAGTTGAATAGTTGCAAGGCTGTTCATACAAGTGGGAAACTGCAATTGTACCATCATATGCACCATCGTGACATTTTCAACTCTATGCTGTAGATCCTCTTGAGTTGCTATATTTACCATGGCCCATTTGTGAAAACTATTTGAGGTCCTTCTAAATAATGGGCTCAAAACTACACCCTATGGTCCAGCTCTAGCAATACATCTGCTATGATCTTGAAGACCGGCTTAAGTATAGCAGCTCTGTTCTCTCCCATATTCTTGATTATGTTAGGATCATGATGAAATGTCCATATAATAAGCTCTCCCTATCATATTTTTCAAGGCCTAAACTTGGCAGGAGTGTGGGGCTTTTAATATTTCTTGGTGATTTTAGAAAAAGCAGAACAACTGTAGCTGTAAACCAATGGAAAGGTTAATAGGAAAAAAAATAACAGTATACCATCCAGTTTTAGAAATCTGTATTCATAAAGATTTGCCATGACATTCAGAAAGACCTCTCTATCAGCAGTGCCCTGAGCAAGAATTAATTGACTTTCCAACGAGCTCTGAAGTGCAATGAAATGTTTTCCAGATCTGTTTGCCTGATGAAGATTGAATACGTCTTTCCAAGATAAATCTTGTCATAATGTAATTAGCAGAATGTTGCACAAGCAATGATTGTATAATTAACTTCTTTATTAGTATACTGTACATATTTTTTACATTTCTATTCACAACTTATTTTCTGGTGTGTATGTGTGTGTGTGTGTGTGTGTGTTTTAGTGGCCTTAAGGAAAATAATATCTGAATTAATTTGAAAACATCTGATTAAATATCATTTAAAAAATATTTTTAGATTATAGTTACGGTCTCAAGCATTCACCTAATAGTATTAAGGCTAAGAAGATAATTTGCATGTGTTCATGCTCTCATAGTTATTGTGACTTAATTGCAGTGCGTGCAAATATCTATTTTTATTCAGCAGATTCCCCAAATATTGTTTGCAATGCACCAAGATATAAGATGCAGCAAAATAAGTGTGTTTGCTTTTTGTGATAAGTTTCTGAAGTAAGTTAAAGTTAGACTATGAAGTGCCAGAGCTTGACTATAAGTATGTGAGTGTGCTTGAGCACTTGTAAAATGCTGTTCTTTCTGTGGTACAAATATGACTCAGGACGGAAAAAACAGCTTCCGCATCACAGGCAAAGCTTCATAAATGGATTAACATCTGCTGCAAAAACAGTTGCAATTGCTTCATTACATGAAGCTGGGCAAAGGCTTTGCTGGCCACAGATTCTACCATTGAATAAGCAGAAGTCATATTTCCAAGAGAACTCCCAGATTGTGAATCTGCTTTTTCAGGGGAAGTATGACATCCTTTCCCCAGAACAAAAAATATAGCTAAGGTTTCTGGACAAACTACATCAACCTCTTCTCTGGGATTGTTCGTATCTCATACAGCCTTCAGATATCAGGTGAGGACATCTCCAGCATTGCCCAGAGTAGAAAAATACAACTGGGCTCATCTATGTATTGATAATATCAGATCCCAAACTGATGGATGACCTCTGCTATATATATAGGAGGCCCTGATATATATTTAATATATAAATTAAATAATACGGAGGCCCTGAAGTATCCTATTTTGGAAGAGCCACATACTTTACTATTCTTCTCCTATGAACGCTAACTGGAGATCATTAGGAAAAAGTGGAACTATTGGTATCTCCCACACACAGTGTAGTGCCAGATCTGGACTTAAACCTATTCCTGGTCACACCTTTTGTTCTATGCCCCTGTATTAATTTTTTAAAAAGACTTATACACCATATTATGGGCCACAATCAGTGGTGGGTTGCCCCCGATTCGGACCAGTTCTATAGAACTGGTAGTAAAACTGGAGAGAGGCTCTGCCCACTGACCCGGACGTCATCAGAAGGGATCTGTGAGTGAAGCAAGTGCGCACACGCAGGCATGATGTGAACCTGTAGTAAAGGTAAGTAGAACCATCCCTGGCCACAATCCTGAGTGGTTCATAAAACATTTTTTAAAAATCCAAACAATCTCAATAAAAACTCCCAGTGCCCCCAGGGCAATACTTCTCTATATATCAACTTTCACCTTGATGAACTTCAGCCTCATTCAACCCCAACGCTTGTGCAACAGAGCCTTTTAAAAGGCCAGGAAGGTGGGACATTATAGTACTGAATCTCAATGTGCTGAGAGAGAATCCAACCCCACTTTGGCAACCATCTGATCTAGAGTCCAGGAGCGGCCAAAGTCAGCACAGAAACACTTCAACTCAATTACTATGCCTTCATCAAAACTGCAAAACTGCAGACAAGGGAGGCGTGACCACAGAAGATTGACAGACTCAGTCTAATGAGCAGCAAGACAGAGTTAACCCATTCCTTGGATTCTCTCTCAGCACACTGAGAAGGAGCATGTCAGGTAAGACCAAAACCCCTTCTAACTAAAAAAAGAATTGAAACAAAGACTCACTGAGTACCTAGATTCTCAGAAAACACAAAAACAACACAAAAACAATAGAATAATATTGCCTACATTGGACTTTGTTCCAAAGAAACATTGTGCACAAGTATTAAAAGATACTTGTATTAAGTATTTAAAGATACTTGTATACTTGTATAAAGTATTAAAAGTATTACACCACCAAGTACTGTAATATCAAACATAAGCACCAACTTACTGCAACAAATTAATTACACACACACATACACACACACACCAGACAGCAAAGAAGTTGAAAAGGCAGTGGACGATCTAGTTAGCTGCTACAAGAAGATTGCATAGACTGATTATAAACAATGGCATGACGAAGTAGCAATGATGTTGGTGCATTGGAATATTTGCACAAAAGTATAATTTGTCTGCAAGTAAAAACTGGGGCTGGAGGAATCACAAAACAGACAAGCTAATAGAGAAAGTGCTCTGGGACTTTAGGATTCAAACAGACAAGCACCTGCTATGCAGCACTCAAACTTAATAGTTCTGCTTTTCTTATCAACATTGTTGATAAAACTAGATTATGGACATTGCACTATCTGCAAAGAGTAAAATAGAAGAGAAAGAATTTGATGAAAATCACAAAATATGAAGACCTGCAAATACAAATAGAATGATTGTGGCAAGAGAAAGCAAAGATAGTAGCAAAAGTAATAGGCAAATTGGGTATAATTCAGGGGTGAAATGCTACCGGTTCGGGCCACTTTGTCCGAACTGGTAGTAAAAAAATGCTTTAAAAAGTAAAAAAAAAGTTCAGATGATCGCGTGTCGCTCAGCTGATCTTCAGAACTATTTTTTTTTAACCTTTAAAGCATTTTTTTACTACCAGTTCTCTGGAACCGGTAGTACATGCGCAGTGTGTGTCTGGCACACACCACGCATGCGTTGGCAGCAAACCAGTGGCGACTGGCGGAGGATTTCACTACTGGTATAATTCCAAATCATCTGGGGCACCATTTGAATACCATTGACATTAATAAAATCACCACCAATCAATTGCAAAAGGCAGCTTTACTTGATACAGCTCACATTCTGGGATGATATTATTAAATAACAACATTTGCCTATCTCAGGTATTCATGACACCTGAGATCTCAGGTATTGCCTGCCTAGCTCAGGTATTCATGATCTCATGATAGATGGAGAAAAATACCAAATTCAGTCTAAATATCTGGCTGATTGTGTGACTAGCTATAATTTGTTAAATTATATGCTGCCTGACTCCAAGTGTCTCTTCCAGAAATATGTAGGACAACAAATTGACCAGAAATGAATCATGTAATAAAATCAATCAATCTTCATTCAGAATGGAGAACTCAAGATCAAGTAATCATAATGTGGAAAGAATAATCACAGAAGAAATTGGTAAACAAATTAAGCAATCTGCGGAATTCCTCATTTCTGTAAATATGGAATAATGAATAGAATGTAGATGAAGGTTTGAGTGTGCACAAAAGCAAAACAAGAAAAATCAGGATAATTACAGGGAAAATAATTTGATCTCAAATGTTATTTTGAAGATTTGATTTAGTCCATTTCCTTTTAAAATGCAGAGATGATAGGGGTGTTTTTTTTTGGTAAAGCTTTCATTTGCAATGATAATAAAAGTCAGGAAAAATACTAAATTATGTATTATATATGCCAGAACCAGTGTTTGTATAAGAACATACATACTTAAGAATGACAGGGCTCATATAATTCGAAAAGAAAATACAAATTTACTAAATGGAATCCCAGAAAAAGAAATATGACAAACATATTTACACCGTGACTTTTGAAAATTAAGAAATGGCTGAAAAAATATAATTAGCTTACCAATTAAAACACTAGTATCCAGCAATGTTTGAAAATGCCTAAATAGTATTGGATCCTCAGTTTCCAGTGTTATTATTCCTCCTGCCTAATCAACAATTAGCTAGTATATAATATCATTGTTGTTGGGTCAGACTTATGATCTTGTATTAGAGCATATGTAAAATGCTTTTCCTTTATTTCTTTCTCTGTTAAAGGAAGAATCTGGATTTCACTTAGGATAGATGGTTGGACATCATCCAAATCTGACCTCTGGCACTTCTGTTTTTAGAAGGCAACCTTTGTCTCTTGACACTGTCAATGAAAGAAATCTCTATGATTGTAGCCATTTTCTCCCACTGTTAAGTATGTTTATTAGCACATAAGTGTCCTTTCTTAAACCAGGCTCCCATTTTACAGAAGTATGTTGTATATTAAAGAAAAGAATTTCCATATTCATGTTCATCAGTGTTCAGACAATCATAGCTTGGTATTTATACACTTAAAATAACATTTAGTCTGAAAAATCTGGAAGAATTTAAACAAATTGAATATCAACAATGTTTTAGCATGGTACTCCTGAGCATACTAAGAATACAAACTTAGCTAGCAAGTATATTTCAATAAGTAGTTTTTCATTGTTTTACTATACACTGTCAAGAGTTAGATGCAAGAGGAAATAGAAAGACTGATTGAGCAAGATGCGAGAGGAAGTGGGTTCAACTGTCAGTGTTAGTGGAATGTTTTGCTGTTACACAGTGCAACTTAGATCTACTTACCTTTATCTTTGCGTTTTCTTTGTAACCAATCATATACCTACCACTGTGTGATATTTTGTTGCTTCATTATAAATACAGCTTATTACCCTTGTTCAAAAAATCTTTCCCTGGAATGTTACTGAATGTGTCCATGAGTGCCTAACCTGGTTATGCAAACTTATCATAAAGTGTTTGGAGAACGTCTTGCTTGAGCAGGCAAAACAAACTTCATCTTAAAAACAGGGAGAAAAGTTGTAATTTGAAAAGTTCCTGTACAGATTTTTCTTCAGTAAAGAATGGGACTTTGGAAATATTCTGGTTTGCAAGAGAGAGTATCTGGCATCAATTTATTTGAGCCTGAAATGTATTAAATATAAAAATCAAAGTGTGACAAGAATTGGCTCCATCTGATTTTTCTGGGTGAAAGTGGCTTGATCTGTTGCAGTGTGTAGATTCTGGTGGTCTGTGTTGATTTCTATGGGAAACCGTACCCCTTCCAGAAAGCGTCTCCAATGTTGGAATACAGATTTAACAGCCAGGGGCTCTTTATTGAAAATGTCATAGTTCTGTTCTGGGACAGTCAAGGCACTGGAGAAGAAAGCGCAAGGCAAGGGACTGTTTTCTCCTTCCCTCGCTTGTACAAGAATAGTTCCAATGGCAAACCCTGAAATGTCTGTTTGAACCACAAATTTATTTTATGAGTCTAGATGCAGAAGGAGGAGCTGATGGGCAAAAACCTGCTTTAACTCTTTGTATCGTTCCAATTTATTATATGTGCTTCTGGAGCGAGCACAAAAACCCCCCCGCTTTAATTTTTTGAATGCTGTTTGGTGTGTAGTCCAAGCAAATTTAACTCTTTTCTTTGTCAGTTGGATAAGGGGTTTGACTTTCTGAACAAAACAGGGTTTAAACTTTTTGTAGAAGTTAGCAAAGCCTTGGAACCATTGGATGTCTTGGGCTAGAGGGGAGAGAGGGGTTGCCCAAGTAGCAGAGCTTGGACTTTCTGGGGGTTCATCTTGATCCCTTTCTGGAAATATGGTACCCCAAAAAGTCTAGCTGTTCAGATCCAAGGCATATTTTTCTGGCTTGGCAAAGAGATAGATGTCTCTCAGTTTACTAAGAACAGTATGTACATAGACTTTGTGCTGAGCCTCATTTTCAGAATAGACTAAATTTTCGTTCAGGTAGAGAATTACAAATTTGTCAATGAAATCTGAAAAGTCCCGGTTCATAAATTTGGAAAATACAGCCCATTGCCTTTATGAGCCCAAATGGGACCACAGTGTATATTCAAACTTGCCATATCCGGTGTCAAAGGCAATTAAGTATTCATGGCTCTTTTTGATTCTAATGAGGTTGTAAGTAATGCAAAGGTCTAGTCTCATAAAAATGCATCTTTTTGCAGCCTATTTAAGACATCTGGAATTAAGGGCAGAGCTGCTCTATAGATCAACCTTGTGGCAGTAAAGTTTCAGTACTTCTTTCCCCTCCCTTATTGTATCTGCAGATAACTGCCCACTTGCCCTATTTAGGGTGACCAGCACTCTTTTTGGGTAAGGGGACTCAGGGGTGCGTCTACAGGACTACGGAAAAGTTTTTGTAGAGCATCTGTCAGTCAAAATTGCAAGTCTGTTTTGGATTTGTTAAATACTGGTCTTGGTAGAGGTCCTGTAGAGGTGCCTGGGATGTATACCAGCAATGTTATCTGGAGGGGACTTGAATCTGTTGGAACTGATGAAGCAGATAGAATCTTTATGATTCTCAACTTGGCCACCTGCTTATTAGAACCATGCTTCTCCTGGCTGGCGAAGGCTTCTAGGAAAGTGACATATGGTTGGGTTTTGGCAATGGTAAATTTTTCTTTGAGAGCTTGTTTAAAGAAGTCTTGTCTCATGGAGCCATCACTAGACCCCACCATACTGGAAAATTTTTATCCAGTCTCCAACCTTTCCTTTTTATTCATTCATGCCCTGTCATCTTCCACATGGATTAATGTGATACACTCTGTGTGGGATTGCCTTTGAAGAGCATCCAGAATCTTCACCTGATGCAAAATGCAACAATGGCAGCAGTTATATAGGTTAGCACATATTACACCTCTGCTTTGTAAGCTACATTGGTTACCAGTTTGCTTCTGGGTTCAGTTTAAGGTACAATGACCTATAAAGCTCTATATGTCAAGGGGTTGGGATATTTGAGGGATATCACTTCTTCTCAGTCAGATCTACAAGTCCAGCAGGAAGGGCCATGTTCATGTCCTGTCCATAAAGGAATGACATCTGGCAGACTCAGAAGGAGAACCTGTTTTGCTGTGTCATCTGCCTTTTGGAATATCATTTCCCTTGAGGTCAGATTGGCCCTGACCTTGCTGGCTTTCTGGATTATGCCCTTGCCATTTTGCCTGGGGATCTTGTAACATGGAATGGAACATGTGAAATGACTGCATTATTAGGGAATGAGTTCTCCTGCAGATCATGTCTCATGTTTTCATACTTTGTCTTTAATGATTTGTTTTGTTTGTTTTTCAGTGATTTTTGTTTGCTAGTTTTAGGTCATTTTTTTTTTGCCTGTGCATACTTCTCACAGTCCTGTATGTCAGGGATGTCAAACCCAATTGCATTGTGGGCCCTATTGTGACATATCGGGATTGTTTTTGCCCTTGCAAAGCTGGAGTGGGTGTGGCCTGCATGGGCCATATCTGGCCTGCAGGTCATGTGTTTGACACCCCTGATGTATGTGAAATGGACAGCTATATAAATTTACCAAATAAATAAAGTTTGAGATATATTTAATCAGTGAAGCTTGTTGGTATAGAGAACTGTAGAGTCCTTCTTTATCTTAGCATTGTTGTTGTAGATACCAAGCTGAGCTCAGAAGAATCTGATGTTAATCCTGAGATTCTTAGTAAAAATCTTCCTCTATATTTTATTTTTTCTTTGTGCCACTGCTTTTAAAATTGCGGGAGAATAATCCCCTTATTTCACTGAAGAATACAACTATGGAGGATTCCTCTATATCAGTTCTTTTGCAGCATTGGATTCCCTAGGCTACAACTCCCATTACCTTACCTTAGGGAAGAGGTGTAGTACAGCACCAGTTGGAAACCCAAGTTGGAGAAGATGCAGCTTCAGAAAAATGTAGTTTTATT
This sequence comes from Pantherophis guttatus, assembly GCF_059756535.1. Taxonomy (NCBI): domain Eukaryota; kingdom Metazoa; phylum Chordata; class Lepidosauria; order Squamata; family Colubridae; genus Pantherophis; species Pantherophis guttatus. The sequence goes on from NC_142066.1 coordinate 49,151,835, forward strand.
ACATGAGAAACAGTAATTAAACTTTAATATTTGATATAGGAACATTGATATTTGCGTTCATTTTTAGCATGAAATAATGCTGTGTTATTTTGATACTTGGATTTTGTTATTTCCACTGTGATTGCTTAATTTCATTTCTAAGAGACTGTATAGTAAAGATGGAAAATATGTTTTTTTAGTTTAATTGCCTCAGACAAATATGCTGCCATACTAGTATGACTAGCTTAAAGCCTGAAGAAAGTAAAATAACATATGTAATTCTTATTTATCCATGGTGAGTAATTCCAAGGACAGCTGTTGCAGCGCCTGTTTCTTTGTAAAGAGAGGGGGATGGGGCTTATCTTTCAATCTGTTATTTACAAATTTATTTGTTGAATAGACAAACACCCACAGAGTCTAGCAGTGTCTATAGCTAGTTTGTAAAATAGAAGCAATTTACCCCAAAGGACATACAATGGCACCTTCTTTCATCCCATTTCAACCTTTAAGATTTGCTTCTCCCTATATTTTTCACAGATCTATTTCCAATAATTTCTAATGTGTTAAATAGTAGCCACCATCTACTTACCTTTATTCGAGAAATATTTTTAGATATTCAAATTATAAAGCCAAAATCTTTAATTAGCTTTAAAATAGAGTATGAAATTGATGGTTATTGTGATTGAATTTTAATACCCATAAGTGCCAATAAGTATGATTAGAATGGTATGGTAAGTATGGTAAGAATTGAAGCACAACAATCCTGTATCTTCAGGACTACCTATTCCATATCTCTTCTAGAAATTTCAACAGATCATCAGTATTACTATTAATCGTCTCATTCCTTAATATGCCACTTGGTCTGTTGTGTGGATGCTTGGGTGGTTTAGGGGTGGGGAATTGTGGTGGGTGGGAGTGTGTTTGAGGATTGTTATGTGTGTTGGACCTGGTCTTTGGCTGTTAAGTGAATTTCGTTGTATGGGTATACTGTGTATACACATACAATGACAATAAAGTTATTATTATTATTGGTTAATCTTTAGTGAGATTCACAGCCTTTGAGGCTGGTTAATAGCTCAGCAGCTCGAGTCCTAACCAAGGACCTAGGAACTGTTAAGGTATCGTCGGAGGATGTAAGCTGTTCCGAGTAAGGTGGTTTTTTGTAGAGTCAAAATGTTCAAGTCCGGCAAATTTAGAATTTCTAAATAGCGGGGTAGCCCTTTGGGTATTGCTCCAAGGGCTCCAATTACAATCGGGACAACACACAATTTCTTTTTCCACAGTCGCTCAACTTCAATTTGCAAGTCCCGGTACTTTGTGATTTTTTCTTGCTGCTTATCTTCAATCCATGCATCACCAAGTATTGCAATGTCAACGAACCAGACTTTTTTCTTTTCAACTATTGTTATGTCAGGTGTGTTGTGGACCAAGTGCCTGTCAGTCTGAATCCTAAAGTCCCACAAGATCTTGAGTTTCTCATTCTCTAAAACTTTCTCAACCTGATGTTCCCAGTGGTTTTTGCTGTACTCAAATACAAACTTCTGGCACATTTTCCAGTGAATGATCTTAGCAACATGGTCAGGTAGTCAGTTTGTGAAATTTTGCTGCACCTACTGATCAGGTGGTCGACTGTCTCATCTTTCTCATTGCAGAGGCGGCATTTGCTGTTGGTGGTAACATGTTGAATTTTTGCCTTCATGCAGTTTGTGGCTAGGGCTTGTTCTTGAGCTGCCAAAATAAAGCTTTCTGTTTCTTTTTTCAGTACTCCTGATCTTAACCAGTTCCAAGTTAGTTTCTGGTCAGCTTTGCCTTCAATACTTTTCAAGTATTGGCCATGCAGAGCTTTGTGTTTCCAATTTTCAGCTCGCTGCTCAATTACTTCTTTCTTATATTCTGCTTTTATTTTAGCTGTCTTTAAAAGGCCTCCTTTATTTACTTCCTTAATCATTGGTTCTTCACTTTCACTTTTCTGGATGTAATCATTCAAGCTGCATTTTTCTTCTTCCACAGTCTGCTTTACTTGTAGGAGTCCTCAACCACCCTCTGCTCTTGGTAAATATAATCGGTCAACATCAGCTTTAGGGTGCAAGGCATGATTCATTGTCATAAGCTTCCTTGTTTTTCTGTCCAAATTGTCTAACTCCATCTGGATCCAGTCAATTATTTCTGCAGAGTATCTAATCACAGGTATAGCCCAGGTATTTATGGCTTTTATGATGTTTCCTCCACTCAATTTGGACATTAATATCTTACGAATTCGCCGAATGTACTTGGCTGAAGTTAATTCCTTGACTTTATTATGCATTAAGTCAGAGGCTTCTAAAATCCCCAAGTACTTGTAGCCTTCTTCTGATTTTACTGCCTTTATCATTTCTTCATTCTCTAGTTCTATTCCATCCTCTTCTATGATCTTGCCTGCTTTGGTTGCTATTGTTGCACATTTGTCAATTCCAAACTGCATACCAATGTCTTGGCTGAATTCTTTTGTGTTTTCAATTAATAAATTCAGTTCAGCTTTTGTTTTACCAAACAGCTTCAAATCATCCATGTACATCAAGTGCGAGATTTTCAATCCTTTCTTTGCAAGTTCGTATCCACAGTTCATCTTCTTCAAAATGATTGTCAATGGTAGCATTGAGAGTATAAAAAGTAGGGGTGAAAGGGAATCGCCCTGGAAAATGCCTCGTTTAATTTCAACTTCACCCAGTTCTTCTTCATTAGCCATAAGTTTCGTTTTCCAGAGGTTCATTGAAGATTCCATGAATTTTTGCTGCTGATGCCTAATATTTCCAGGCATTTCTTGATCCAGCTATGGAGAACTGAATCAAACGCTTTCATATAGTCTATCCAAGCCATGAACAGGTTGGTTCGTCTTTTCTTTGAGTTCTTTAGGATTAGCTTGTCGATCAGCAATTGACCCTTTGTTCCTCTTGAGTTTTTGCAGCATCCTTTCTGTTCTACAGGAAGCAAGTTATTTCTTTCCAGGTATCCATAGATTTGGTTTGCAATGATACCAGTAAGAAGCTTGTATGTTGTTGGCAAACAGGTGATTGGCCTATAGTTTCCAGGGTCCTTTCCTTTTTCTTTATCTTTTTGGATCAAAAATGTCCTTCCAGTTGTCATCCATTCATCATTTTCAGGTGTTTTTAGGATCTGGTTCATCTGGGTTGCCAATCTTTTGTGCAGACTTGTAAGTGCCTTTAACCAGAAGCCATGCAACTCATCCGATCCAGGTGCACTCCAGTTCTTCACTTTTCTTGACTGTCTTTGCACCATTGCTTTTGTTATTTTCACGTCTTCCATTTTATGCACTTTAATAGAGTCCTCAACCTGTTTGATCCATTTTGCATTTCTGTTGTGCTTCTTGTTGTTTTCCCACAAATTCTTCCAGAATTTCAGAGCTTTCTTTTTATCAGGCTTTTCATTTGTTGTTACTCCGTTTCCATTTTCTAAACTCTTATAAAACTGGTGCTGATTTGCTCTGAACTGTGAGTTTTCCTTGAACTGAGTTACTCGGTTTTCATACCTTTTAATCATAATTAATCTTAATTAATTTTAATTTAATTAATTAAATAAATAAATAAATAAATAAAATTTAATTAATTTTAAGTTACTCGGTTTTCATACCTATTATTATTATTATTATTATTATTATTATTATTATTATTATTATTATTATTATGCCATATATAGCACAGCAGTATTTCTCTTACCAGGTGTTCTCCAATAGAGACGTTAAATTAAGAAGGAGCTTTTTTTCTTGTTTGAACACTGATTCTAAACTTTAAATAAATGTAAATAATTTGCTTATCAGAATCCTGTTTTACTCTATGGGCAGATTTTTTATAGCTTATAACATTTTTGAAGTACGTAGAAATAAGCATTGTATAGCTGGATGAAGAATAGCTGGATGAGAAACCTTATGTTACAAAACTAGAGTAACTGGCTAGTGGCAAAATTCCCTTTTCAGTATACATTTAAGTAGTAGGAACAGCTGAATTTCCACAGGAAGCCCTTTTCTCTGTTTGACTTCTGGGTAATTATATCTGCATGCAGTTTGTTCTTCCATGTTCAGATTGATGCATTCAATGAAAATATTCCGATTTTCTTTTTCTTTTTCTATTAAAAAGTTTTATCAAATATTACAACAATTTTTTCCCCATCCCTCCTCCCCCCCTTCCCTCCTCCCCCCACCCCTATCCCCCTTCCCCCCTCTCCCTCCAACCCCCCTCCCCCCACCCCGGACTTCCCAGAGCAAATACATTTAACAAACATAAACTAAAATATGCTAACTTTCTGTAGGCTCTTAATTCCCTCTTGCTCTTTAACTCCCCTTTCAACTAACAAAACATAATTTAAAAAGAAAAAGTTGATTTTATTCATAAGCTATTTGAAGCTTTTTAGTCCGATATTTGTTTTGAATATAGTCAATCCATCTTCTCCATTCCGATGTATATCTTTCATTTAAATGGTCCTTCAAATACGCTGAAATTTTGGCCATCTCTGCTAAGTTCACTACTTTTAGTGTCCATTCTTCAATAGTAGGCAAGTCTTCCTTCTTCCAGTACTGCGCCACCAAAAGTCTGGCTGCTGTTATTAAATTTAAAATCAACTTAGTCTCTATAACAGTACAATCTGTAATTATACCTAACAAAAAGAACTGTGGAGTAAATTTTATCTTCTTTTTGAGAATATTTTGAATAATCCACCATATTTTTATCCAAAATGCCTTAATTTTTTTACACGTCCACCATATATGATAATACGTTGCATCATCACATTCACATCTCCAACACTTAGGTTGCACACTTGGATACATACAGGCTAGCTTTTTAGGATCTAGATGCCATCTATAAAACAGTTTATAAAAATTCTCTCTTAAGTTTTGGGCTTGCGTAAACTTCACATTTCTAACCCATATTTTTTCTCACGTTTCCATCATTATTGGTTCTTCAATATTTTGTGCCCACTTTATCATACAGTCCTTAACTAACTCCGTTTCTGAATCTATTTCTACCAATGCATTATACAACCTTTTTATATGCATTTGACTTTGATCTCTAATCTGTTTTACTAAATTCTCCTCATTTTGCAAAATACCAATTTTCTGATCTTCTCTCCATCTAGCTTGCAACTGTACATATTGAAACCATCTTTGAATTATCCTTTCTTCTCTTAGTTGATTCAAAGATTTTAATTGTAGTATACCTCTTTCCTTGTTAAGAAGCTCTTTGTATGTAATCACATCTTGGTTTTGCTCTACACTTATATTCTGTCGCGTGTCTGGTATTGCCCACATTGGTAACTTCTCGTTTAATTTATACTTATACTTTTTCCAGACACACAATAAATCATTCCTTAATATGTGACTTTTAAAAGTCTTATCCACTTTCTTATCATATAGTAAATAAGCATGCCATCCGTAAACCAAATCATATCCCTCAATATTCAATATGCTTTCTTCTGTTGAGTTCATCCAATCACTCATTGCTGATAGGGCAGCTGCCTCATAATATAGTCTGAAATTGGGCATTTTGAGACCTCCTCTTTCACGTATATCCTGCATTATTTTTTGTTTTATTCTTGGTCTCTTCTCTGCCAAGACAAAATTATTAATACCCTTCTGCCATATCTTCAAATTCTCATCTTTTTAAAGTATTGGTATCATTTGAAAAAGAAACAAAAACCTAGGCAAAACATTCATTTTTACTGCTGCTATTCTTCCTAACAAGGATAATTGTAATTTTTTCCAGTTTTCCATCTCTCTCTGTATTTTTTGCCACAACGGATCATAGTTATGCATGAATAATTTCGCATTTGATGCCATAATATAAAACCTCAAATACTTAACTTTTTTTACTATTTCAAATCCTGTTAATCTTTCTAATTCATCTTTTTGATTTGCAGTCATGTTTTTAGTTATTATCTTCATTTTCCCTGCATTTATTTTAAATCCAGATACTTGCCCATATTGCTTAATTATATCCATTAAACCTACAACCGACTGTAATGGTTGGGTTAAAGTAACAACCAAATCATCTGCGAATGCTTGTACTCTGTAATCATACTGCCTAATTTTAATTCCATTTATTTTGTCCGACCCACGTATCTTACTCAACAAAAATTCCAAAGTCAAGATGAACAATAATGGAGACAAGGGACATCCTTGTCTTGTTCCTTTTTCTATATTAAAAGTATCTGTTAAACTACCATTAATTATTATTAGTGCTGTTTGTTTCTGATATATTGCCTTAATAGATTGTGTAAAATATTCTCCAAACTGCATCTTTTCTATTATTTTCAATAAGAAGTGCCAATTCAATCGATCAAATGCTTTCTCCGCATCAAGAAATATTAGCGCTGCAGGGCTTTGGTTGTTCTTCCCCAAATACTCTAATAGGTTAACCACTTGCCTTACATTACTCTTCATTTGTCTACCATTTATAAAACCAATTTGATCATTATGAATCATTTGTTGCATGATTGTCATTAACCTATTTGCTAGTATTTTAGCAAAAATCTTATAATCTGTATTTAAAAGTGATATAGGCCTATAATTTTTTGGCTGAGTATTGTCTTGCTCCTCCTTTGGAATCAGAGAAATAAAAGCTGTCCTTCAGGATGGGGGTACATCTCCTCCAGATTGTATGTTGGTAAATAACTCTTTGAGTGGTCCCACCATTTCTAACTGCAAGTGTTTATAATAAGCAGCTGACAAACCATCCATCCCAGGGGCTTTACCCACTTTCAACTGCTTAATTGCAAACATAATCTCTTTGGAAGTTATTGGTTGATTTAAACCCTCCCTTTGCTCTCTTGTAATTATAGGAATATTCTCTTTTTGTAAATATCTATCTACATCTATACTTTGAATTTTATCACTAGCGTACAACCTCGTATAAAATTCTAAAAATGCTTTTTTAATCATATTTTGCTGATAAACCTCTTTACCTTTATATTCTATTTTCTCTACGGTCCGTGACTTTTGTTTTTTCCTTAACAAATATGCTAACCATCTCCCTGGTTTATTAGCATTGCAAAAAGTATTATGTTTAGCATATTGCAAATTAGTTGCGACCTGATCTGCCATTAACATATTAAATTGCCCTCATAGTAAGTTAATTGCCCCTTTTATTTTCTTCTCTGCTGGGTTCAATATCAAAGCTTGTTCTTTTTTTTAAATTTCCTCTTCTAAATCCTTCCTTTTTTTCCTGTTTATGTCTTTGTTTATTATTCAAATATATAAAAATACTTCTCATATATGCTTTACTTGCATCCCAAACCATTTCCATAGATGTACCCTTATGCATATTTATAATGAAAAATTATTTCATAAAATTTTTACATTCTTTTACATTTTCTTCATATCTAAACAGATTTTCATTTAACCTCCAAGACCTCTTAAATCCCATTCCATCCAAACTGGACTGGACTCTTGGACAAATCTTCGTCTTCTTCACCCTAGAAAAAAGATCATTAGTAATTAATATAAAATCAATCCTAGAGAAAGATTGATGTCTATCAGAAAAAAAGGTAAAGTCTTTTTCTTCAGAGTTCCTCTCTCTCCAGATATCTCTCAACTCCATATCATCCATCATTTCAAAAAACGATTTTGGCAATCTAGCACGCATTGAGATATTTTGCAAGAGCCCCTTCTTATCTTTTTTAGTGTCCAAAACTCCATTCCAATCGCCCAATAAAATGCATGATTTGTAATCCCGTTGTAGTAACTTGGAATGTAAAAGCTTATAAAATTTTTCCTGTTGTTGGTTCGGTGCATATACTCCAATTAAAAGTATTTTTTCTCCTTTTATTAAAAGTTCAATTGCTATAAATCTTCCTTGATCATCTGCTTCAATTAATTTGGCAATTAAGTCTTTTTTTAGGTATATAACTATACTATTCTTCTTCTCGGGAGCAGATGCAACAAAATATTTTTGATCTTTACTTCTAATATGAGTCTCTTGTAAACAGATTACATCATTTTTAAACTGTTTCAAATAATGAAATATTTTTCTCCTCTTTTGTGGTGAATTTAGGCCATTAACATTCCAAGTCAGAAATCTAGTTGCCATTCTTGGCCCCCTGAAGCTTTTGGAGTATCTGCTGGAAATCTCCATGCATTTTACTTTTTGGCCTTGCTCCTTCCACTGCTTCTGTTTTTGTAGTTTCTTGAATCATCTGAAGTTGCTGCACTCTTAATTCTTCTTGACACTTGGCTGCCACTCGGGTCTGTCTTTGATCCTTAGGTTCTTCTATCTCCAAGGCTTGAACAGTAGTCAAAAGTTGTATTAAATCTTCTTAAGTAATCAAAACTTCCCTTTGGGCCTGTGCCAGCAAATCTTCCTTCTCCCCCTTTCTTGCCCCCTCTGCTTCCATCTTCCTTCTAGCTTCTGGGAACTATGGGCATTCAGCCTTTAGTACATTGATGTAAAAATCTCTTGCCTTCCACACTGAGTTAAGACGATATTTCTCTCCTGAATAGTTCACCACTAGTCCAGCTGGAACCTCCCATCTGTACTGTATCTGACGGTTTCTCAGTTCTTCCACCAGAAAGGCATAATCCCTTCTGGCTCTCAACATTTTGGGGGGGATTTCTTTCAGTATTAAAACCTCCTGCCCCTGCACTTGAAGTTTATTTTTAAAAGTGACTTGTAGGATTTCATTACGTATTCTCCTTGTTGTAAAATAAACTACAATGTCTCTTGGTAGATGTTTCTGTCTGGCAACCCATGAATTGACATGGTAAATTTTGTCAATTTGCCATTCAAGATTTGCTTTTTCATCTCCCATTATCTGTGCAAATGCTTCTGAAAGAATCTCTCTCAAATTCTCTTGCTTATTTTCTTTGAGGCCTCTTATTCTCAAAGCAAATTCCATATCTCTATATTGTATCATTATCACATCGGCCTCAACTCTTTCCATCTTATTCTGGACATCTCCCACTTTATTTTCCAAATTCTCATTAGACTGCTTAATTTCTTCCACTTTTTCATCTATTGCCTCAATATAATCCTGCCAGAACTTGGACTGCCATGATATCTTCTCTATCTTCTCTAATTTCCTGATTACGTTTTTGAATGAACTCTTTAATTTGAGCCGTCTCCTCAGCAACATCTCGAATTTTATCCTCAAACACTGAAGTAATTTTTTTTCTATAACAGAGGCTTGTGTTTTAAGGGCTTCCTGCAACATTTCAAGTGTTAATATTGGTGGCTCCGTTGGAACAGAGAGAGATTGCAATTTGGACGTTTGAGCTGGTGAGCTCCCAGCACTTTTAGGAACAATAGTCTTTATTTGTTTTGAAGCCATTTTTAATTTCCAATTTAAATTTATGCAGCAACCAGAACAACAAATCCACCAAATCCAGAGATTTCCAGTCTTTAAATGATATCAATCCTTTTTTATTTTTTTAAAAAACACTGCTATAGTCTTTTTAACTTTTAATCTTCTTTTTTTCTAAGCAAAAATCTTTAATTTTAGACCGGGGCTGCCAGCGCTAAACGAAACTTTCCTTTTTAACTTTTGCTTTCATGCCCCATTAAAGCTCAATCGCCATCTTGGTTTCACTTTCTCCCCTTAGTAAATCAGAAGGAAATAATGCACATTTGGAGTTAAAGTTTAGTACTTGCAAATCTGATCTCTCCTGAGTTTGCTCAGCCTGCTTCCAAATGATGTTTTATTCTGAGTGTTGTTTGCAGGGGTGGTCGCGGTGTCTTCTTCTGCTTAAAGCAGAAACGTCCCGGATCCGGAACTCTGTCGGGCTTCCAGGGAGCTCTCACCCTTCGAGCCTCAGAATTGTTCCTGGGGCTTCTTGGGGAGCTCTACCTGCACCCGTCTGCTCTTTTCGTCCCCTTTTCCCGGGGAGAAAGTTTTCAAGCCACTAGACAGCTGATTTGCGCTGTTCTAGTGGCTTTACGAGATTGCGGGGCTGGCGCTTGCAAAAGGAGCGTCTTCGGCGCCTACGGTGCCACCGGAAGTCCCGAAAATATTCTGATTTTCTTATTTACACATATTTTGGGAAAGAGAAGGTGGCCAAATAATTTAAAATATATATGTAAGAAGATGTTTGGAAGGAGCAATATCTGCTCAGTAATTAATGCAAAAATTAATAATGATCCTGCACCAAACAGTATGTGTAGGCAATTTACTAGGATGAAAATTTTTGTTTTAAAGATAACTTTTTATTTAGCTTGACAAATTAATGTGATTTGTCAAACCTTAACATGGAATGAGAAATCTTGATTGGCTTTGGTAGCACTGGACCAGGAAATCTGAAAAGCTTCAAACCTCCAACTTTGGTGGTGGAATAAACTACTGAATTATTTTTGTTCTGAATGCTAACCGAGTATTTTTCCTTAAATAATACCTCAGGCTTGCTTGGGGTAGAAGACATTCCTGAAGATGACAGGTTCTGACTTTTTCTATTGAGGCTCCTTTGATTCTGAATTGCCATATCACTGATTACATAGGAAAATATCTATCATAAATTGACATATTTGCTTATATCTAATAATTTTATTCATTTGTTTGAAATGAGAAATATTTAGAAATGGAAATATTTAGATTAAACACATTTCATTAATCAAATGATTTACAATAAGTGATATTTAACTCTTAATTCCTATTATATAGAAAATTAATTTTCTAGAATTGAAGCTTAGTTCCATTTATTTATTTGATTTATATTTGAGCTTTCATTGTTGAAGGAAAGGTATATATTTCTCTCTCTCTCTCTCTCTCTCCCCCCCTCCCTCCCCCCTCTTGTTTATCCCCACAGGAATAGCTATGTTGGGCTGAGAGTGAATTTATGCTGGAAGCAAGTAGGCAATTCTTTGACAGATTTGAATCATACTTAATTTTTTTGTGAGCCAAAGGCCACAGTGGCAGGAGCAGTAATAAAAAATAGATGGGAACTGCCTTAGATGGGCAGGATTGGGATCTTGCATTTTTATCAGCTTTTAGTGGGATTCTTTTTGTTTTTTTTCTTTTTAAAACCATGTTAAGCCATTTTATAATTTATACTACAGTTTTCATCAGTTTCATCCTTGCTTTTAGGAATATAGTATAATTCAGCAAATAAAGCACAGTTAGAACAGCTTGTATGGATTGCAAAACATTACCTAATTCTGTAGTACAGAACTACAGAAAAGTATATCACAAAGTAGAATGTGATGGTTGAATAGGATTGTTTAGATTTTTCCTTACAAGGCTCAGGTAATCCTCTCCCTCTATCTGTATGATGGGCCAATAAGATGGGCCTATCTCACGCACATACTAAAAAGCAGAGAAATCACCCTGGCAACAAAAGTGCGTGTAGTCAAGGCTATGGTTTTCCCAGTTGCAATGTATGGCTGTGAAAGTTGGACCATAAGAAAGGCTGAGCGCCAAAGAATTGAGGCCTTTGAACTATGGTGCTGGAGAAGTCCCTTGGAGTGCAAGGCAAACAAACCGGTCAGTCCTAGAGGAGATCAGCCCTGACTGCTCTTTAGAAGGCAGATGAAGATGAAACTCAAATCTTTGGCCATCTAATGAGAAAGAAGGACTCACTGGAGAAGAGCCTAATGCTGGGAAAGATTGAGGGCAAAAGGAGAAGGTGACGACAGAGAATGAGGTGGCTGGATGGAGTCACTGAAGCAGTAGGCGTGAGCTTAAATGGACTCTAGAGGATGGTAGAGGACAGGAAGGCCTGGAGGAATGTTGTCCACAGGGTCGTGATGGGTCGAACACGACTTTGCAACTAACAACAACAAATATCACACAATTTTCGTAAAGACCCCTGAGAATATCTGCCGATTGTACCATAGGCTAGATTATTATAATCTATATTGTAAATGTGGTGCCTTTAAAAACATGAGTTGGGTTAAAATTCAACAACTTGACTGGTAATTAGTTATTGTTACAAGGGACAAATTTTTACAGGAGTTAAAGATGTACAATGGCTATCTTCCAGGAACATTTAAAAGTGCTGGTTTTTATTTCTAATACCCAAGGTAACCTGAACAACTGGATGATTCTCATAAGATTGTTTCTAGACTATGACAAACTGGATAATCATTAATTTAGTCTGGTAAAATCAGTCTTTTAGTTTTTGGTGTGACCTTGATGATGGAGCATTTTCCCTGCAATTTGTTGTTATTTTGGAAGGAATATTCTCTAGAATCCCAATTCTCTTGAATAGCAGGAGGAAAAAAAGCATTCACACATTTCGTACTTTATCTTTGGGGTTTCCTCTCGCTAGTGAGGTCCAAGATATCATTTAATACTATGTTGTCCCAGAAAGCTTGGGTTCTTTTACCTGGGACACAGGCCCAATAACCATACCAGACAGATGCAAAAGAAAATAAAGCTTTTATTTGCAAATAGAAGGATAGTGGTGAAGCAAATTCCAAATGGATAACCTAACTTGGGGTTGGATCATTTTTATACAACCTAGCTTGGAGTGGATCCTTTTTATACAATTTGAAAAGCACACATTGCCATGAACAAATCATGGAAACACACATTATTATAAACCAGCTATTAAGAGCAATATACTGTATTGCATCTTTATAGAAACACATTTCTGCTAAAATCTGCAAGCTAAAGATTACAAGATAAACTAACATCTTTATCTTTATGAATAACCATAGTTCAGCTAATGATTGCAAGGTTGGCTAGTACCTTTTTCTTATGAACATTCCTCCTTACTAAAATCCTTCCTGAGCAACTTGGTACCACGGTCTTGTCCATCACCTTTATGGTTCAGCCTTCCTGAGCAGGAAACAAATAGTCTGTTCACGTTGGTGTCATTTCAAAGTCTGCTCACAGATTCTACTGTATATAGAAGTTAAATAGGATAAGAGATACCGATGTAGGAAAAGCTGTTATGAGTAATGTAATTTTGATGTGTTTGTCTTTGTGTGTTTTATAGTTTTTTGGTTTTTTTTTTTTTGTGTATTGTGCTTTTTTTTTTTGTATTGTGTTTTTTAACTTGGAAACTCAATAAATATTATATTTTAAAATAAAAAAGTCTGCTCACATTGGTTTCATTAACAAAGCAGTTCAATCAAAGGCTAGCCACCCCAGAAGATGCAAAGTATCATCCCCCAAAACTATTGTTATTATAATAGTAATGTGCTAAATGATAAGCAATACCCAAATAACAGATAATTTATCGATATATAAACAAAATTGGGTTAAGGCTAAATGAATTGGATCATCTTATCAATTGTACTTAGATAGTTGATTGTGCATATTCCTCTATTATAGGTAGTCCTTGATTTACAACCATTTATTTAGTGACTTTTTGAAGTTACAGTGGCACTGAAAAAAGTGACTTATGACCATTTTTCACACTTACGACAGTTGCAGCATCCCCATGGTCATGTGATCAAAATTTGGATGCTTGATAATTGGCTCATATTTATGATGGTTGCAGTGTCCGAGGATTACCTTTTGCACCTTCTGACAAGCAAAGTCAATGAAGGAACCAGATTCCCTTAACAACTATGTTACTGATGTAACAACTGCAATGATTCATTTAACAACTATGGCAAGAAAGGTCATAACATGACGCAAAACTCATTTAACATCTGTCTTGCTTAACAACAGAAATTTTAGGCTCAGTTATGGCCATAAGTTGAGAACTAGCTGTATTTCTCAGCTTTAGTATTCACTGATTTAATTGTTCCTTAGTGAATATTTTCTATTAATATTTGGTATGGTTTCTGAATGTGGTATTTTAATTTATTGTTTCAAAATATTGTTAACTATCTCAAGAATATTTCCATATATACAGTAGAAATATTTTATAATATAAGTAATCCATAAGTGTCCCTGAATATATTTGGAATGTCCTGAGTTGCCACCAACCTGTGTTTGTTCACAGTGTGGAACATAGCTTCCAAAACAGAAAGAAAAGCTGTATTGGGTTCTCCCTATCCACTTCTTTTTAATAGAGATTAATCTGAGATTGGAAATGACATAGCATTTATACTTATCCAAAGTCCAATTTGTGATTTGGCGAAAGATATTAATCATACATATCACCATAGAAGCCTATTCACATTTGGCTCCAATCACTAAGTGCAAAGAAATCAAAGCATGAATATATATACCCTGTTTCCCTGAAAATAAGACCCAACTGGAAAATAAGTCCTAGCATTATTTTTCAGGATGCTCGTAATATAAGCCCTACCCCCAAAATAAGCCCCAGTTAAGATGTCAGCCAGATGGATTTGGGGATGTATTTCCCCCAAAATAAGACCTAACCAGAAAATAAGCCCTAATGCATTTTTTGGAGCAAAAATTAATATAAGACCCGGTCTTATTTTTGGGAAAACACTGTATTATATTTGTAATTGCTCATAATATAGCAAATACTAAGAGTACTAAATGTGTGCACAAAGCAAGGATACATAATTAAACATAGAAACATTCTTGCAAATTTTCAGGTTAGAAAATGTGGTTTGTTTACTAAACCAGGCTTCTAGCCTGCTATTTTCAGTATGACTGAACAGTGAAGTTAATTAAATGCTTGGGGTTACAGTAGAAAAAGATTCAGCAGGGAAGGGACAATATTGGAATCAATAACATTAAGGTGAACGCTAGGCTCTCATCAGCTTCATTGCTAGCTCCCTCCATAAGTGCTAGTTCCTTCCATCCAGTTCCTTCAAACTTTCCTTGCAGCATAAATAGACAAAGAAAAATGTGTATTTGTGCCAGGAAAGGGTATTATTCCATTTGATATCTCATCTACCAACTCTTAGCAGGAATGGCTGCTGCTGTTTTTCCTGTGTACCCAATCTATTGTAATACCATTACAATAGTGCAGCAGTTCAAACTCTGTAGAAGCCCATATTGGTGGTGTCTGGAAAAAGTTGGAATGAGCAGAGTCAGAACATAGTGAAGTCTGACCATAGCATAAACTATTATGACTTTGAAGGCTGGAAACAAGAAAGACTTAAGAATTTTTTTTATTGAAAATGAAAGAAAGAATGGAAAAGCTGGTTTGCTGTACTCTCTCACTCTCTCTGTAATATATACGTACACATAAACATGTATATACAATTTTATACACACAAACACTAAATATACTATATATATTCACATATACTGTATATACTACACACATACACACATCATAGACATTGCCAATACATTATATGGCAAGTTGAAGTGATAGCATATTTTCATAGGCTCAAGAATTCAGATAGTGATCATAGCCTTGAAATCAAGAGATGCCAGTTGCTTGAAGAAATAATATGACAGAAGAAAAAATATTGAAGTTCAAAGACAAGATAATAATAAAGGTCCTTATTGTCAAGGCCATGGTTTGCCATTACAAGATATGACTTACAAAAGCAGACTTAGCAAAGAAAAAAACATTGCCTTTGAATGTTTGTTGAGCATATCTTGGACTGCAAGACTAATTAAAAACTAAAGGAAATAAAATCAGCCTGTATGCTTTAAGTATTAACATGAAGTTAATATGAAGCTAAATCTTAAATATTTGGGGAACATAATATAAAGGCAGGAGCCATGGAAGAAGTCCTTGATGCTTGGGAAAAAAATTAAAAAGCAATTAAAAAGCAAAGGCTGGCAGAAGACACAGTGGCTAGATACTATCACACAGGTAATAACAATAGAATAGAGAAGAGTAGAACAGAAAGTGAACAGAACAAAACAGTACAGAATATTCTTTATTCTATCACCTAGTCCACTGTATTTTCTTTCTTTGATATATGTTTTTTGCTATAGGTAGTCCTTGAGTTTTGAAGGCAATTTGGGATTGGGATAACTGTTGCTAAATGATGTGGTCATAAAGCACAATGTCCCATAGCTGTACCGCTTCACAACAGCAATCCCAGCAGTCTCTGTTGCCATCGTAACCCCAGGACTCCTGAGTGGTTAAATTATGAGGAGGAGCAGGTTAGGAATGTGGGGGTGCCATGGAATGGGAGAGGCCATGGGAGAGCCAGGGAAGGCCTTATGTGAGTCAGAGGAGACTGGGGAAGGAACTAGGAGGGCCAGCACAGGCCACAGATGTTGCAGGAGGTCTTGGGAGTGGTGTGGGAGACCATTTGTAAGCAAATGGCTTCTGCAAGCAGGAGAAAAAATGGAAATGAGTTACCAGAGTGATTTGTGACCTTCTCTGCTTGTTTCCCCAGCAGAGTTAATCATCTTTATGGGAAGCCAACAGGAAAGACTGGAAATAGTGATCATATGACTGTAGCTCCCTGCAGTGTTGTAATTGTGAGCTGGGTACCTGAGCAATTGGATTGTGATCACTTGACTGGCTGCGATATCCAGAATGTCAAGGATAAGTGGTACATCCTTTCCCCCCACCCCCAACACTGCCATAATTGTAAATGGTTGTTCAACAAATAGATGTAAGTGGAGGGCTATTGTATCTTGTTTTCTCTTAATTTTTAAAATTGTAATCTACCAGGATTTATTTATCAAATTTAAACAATGCCCATCTCACTGTCTGAGTGATTCTGGGCAGTTTACAGTTATAGTGGAGTTATATGGCCTCAAAATTGAATGAATGAATGAATGAATGAATGAATGAATGAATGAATAGATTGCATGTTAGGATATTCTCACCAGTGTTGGTTTCAAATGTTACATGGCTGACAGGCTCAGTGGAACCTTTCTGTCCCACTGTCTTCTTCATTTTTGTCTTTTTCCATTTGGTTTCTATCCACACAGAAGGAGTAGAACTGACCAACAAAAACTTGTTTGTTGTTCGCAATGCTTGCTCAGTAAGGGCAAAATGAGTAGATACTGATTCAGGGACAAGGAGCAACAGAACTTTGGGGCCTCCAGTTAGCAGCACTCAAAGGTGTAAGCAACAAACTCACTGGAGCTTTTCAGTTATCATAAAAGCTGAATCACTAGCAGGAGGAGTTAAAGCACAAGATAAGTAAACACAGATAGCTAAAAAACTGAGCTGGAAATTGGAATCCTAGTTCATGAAAAGTCCAAGTAATCAACCAGATGTTCTGGTTAAATTTTCAGACGGAGCCTGGATGGGACGTTTGTCTATACAGTGTACTGCTGCAAATAGGGGAGTGCCATTTTATTGTTATGGGAATAGTTGCTGAAAGGCCTGCCTACCATTAATTGTCCTAATTCTATAAAGTATAAAAACATATAAGTTTGTCTATCTCCTGAAATTAATAGATGGTTTTTAAGCAAACAACCATTCTCTGAGTGAACCATTTGCAGTCTGGGAAAACTGTCAGTAAGGATCACTATGGTGCTTCATCTGATCCGATATATCCTTTGGGCAGTTATGCATTGAGGTAGGGAATGTATTGTGAGAGGAAAAAAAGGCATAAGCGTTGAAGTGATGCAAGACACCTTTATATTTAATGTTTGATGCTTATTTGTGGTAGTCGGGGTCTTTTCAAAGACTGCATTGCTCTTGCCATGGGGCTTCAAGAGCTTAATGGAGGTTGAGCTGATTAACCCTGGAAGTTATGTCAGAGAAAAGGCTGTAGTAGTTTTGCAATGTTTCCTCTGAATTTACAGGATGGGGCTGTTTACCATTGCCAAAACCCTCTATTTTGTTACACACCTGAGATTTCCCCTTCCATTCAGAAATACCTGGATTTTCTCCACTGTCCTTTTCTACATTTATATTTATTACTTGAAAAAAGTTAACAAAATGAGCTGAAGAGGAAAGGCAGAAGGGTGTCTGGGATTGTTTTAATTTGAAATGGGGTGGGCTAATGCCATTTAAGCTCATAGATGCCAGCAAATAATAAACAAATGCTCTCAAGTGGACCAAGTAGCGGCAAATAACTATGTTACTGTTATTAATGCCTCCCATAGAAAGCCACAAGTCTGTTTGGTATGTGTAGAAGCTGATATAGTCCTCTCCTTTCCATTATCATTCCTGTTATCAAAGCAAACAGGATGCTAGTATTTCTCTAGGACAGGGCCCTGCCTAATCCAGATGACTAGCTCCATACGACCTTGGTTTCATCCCTGATGCAGGATATTATTTTGAGATCATCCTGTACTTTAAAATTGTCCAAGTTAATAGTCTCTTTGTCTGAGCTATTGGACAATGTCCTCTCTGAAGCTGCAGAAGATCTCGATGCATGCCAAAATCTATTAAATCTGAAGCTGCAGAAGATCTCGGTGCATGCCAAAATCTATTTTTCTTGTTATTATTATCACTCTACTATGCAGAAATTGAAGTCTGAATAGATTTTAGTTGCTGCATATTTAAAGAACTCCACATTGATCGATGAGGGCAGCAATTACCCAATGTATCTCTTTTTGAAGGGTAGCTTGGAAGAGGCAATGATGCACCACACATTATAATGTCATTGCTGTAGCAGATTAATGGCAGGGAGCACTGCTTTGAAATAGGCAAGTTGCTGCAAGCCGTTTTGGATGACGTTGCAGGCCGCAAGCCAAGTACTTGGTGCTCTGCAGTGGGAAGATTAATTTGACTCTAGATTCCAGTTATATGCAGGAAAAGGAGGCCAGGAAGCTCTAAGTTATGGGTGCAGTACTGCAGCTACTTCAGCTGACTGCTAGTTCAGCAGATCAGTGGATCAAATCTCACCGGCTCAAGGTTGACTCAGCCTTCCATCCTTCCGAGGTGGGTAAAATGAGGACCCAGATTGTTAGGGGGCAATATACTATTTAGTATACTGTCTTTGGTGTAAGCCGCCCAGAGTCCTTGGAGAATGGGCGGCATAGAAATATGACAAATAACTAACTAACTAACTAACTAACTAACTAACTAACTAACTAACTAACTAAATAACTAAATAAATAAATAAATAAATAAATAAATAAATAAATATTTAAATGATCAGGTAAACCTTCTCTGCTACTTATAGCTGTTGAATTGCAAGAACAATATGGAGACCTGCGACTGCAGGTGGAAGAGATAAGATTTGTCAGTTACTCCTCCTAGGGGTCCTAGTCCTTTCAGACTTTCAGCTTATTAAGACTTTGATAATTTTTTTTGCAAAATGCCTGCTGAGATTCCATGTCCATTCGCAAAATGTCTGTCAAAGGGGACATAACTATTTACAAACATCACCTTATCGGGTATTACCTGCCATAATCTCTTATCCCCATTCTGCATAACATTCTATACTATCCTTGCTTAACATTTTCTAGGTAGCTGGGCTCATGGCCAATCTGTAACTATCCGTTTATAATTTTATCTCCATAGGAAATGTATGTGACCTCTTTGGAGCTCAGACTCAGAGACATTTTTGTAAATAAATATGATGCTGATGGGTGGCTCTTCGTTTTTCAATGTGCTAGGGCTTCCAATTTCTAAAATTATGTTTTTAATATAAAGAACTAGGAAGGGCAAGAAATTGGTAAGCACCAATGGCACCACTTTGGAATATAAACCTTCCTCTTCTTCCCATAAAGGCTGAGATAATTCTATCACGATACCTGCCCTCTGGAACACCTTACTTTACATCTGCATGTCCCAAATCCTGCTTGCTTTCTGGGAAAGAAATTAGACCTGCCTGCCTGCCAAGGCACAAAAGTTGGGAAGTTATTAAATAATAAATAAATAAATAAATAATTTTATTTCTATACTGCCCTTCTCCCGAAGGACTCAGGGCGGTGTACAGCCAATTTAAAAACACAACACACAACAATAATTAAAAATTAAAATAATTACATAGATTTGGCCGATTTAAAACCCCAAACATTTAAAATACCCCAATTAAAATTATTAAGTTGATAGCCCCGCCTGGCGGAACAACAGGGTCTTCAGTGCGCAACGAAACACTCGGAGGTCGGAGATCTTGCGTATTTCCGGGGGCAGTTCATTCCACAGGGCTGGGGCTCCCACAGAAAAGGCCCTCCCCCTGGGTGTCGCCAGCCGACATAACTTGGCTGATGGCACCCTGAGGAGACCCTCTCTGTGGGAGCGGACTGGTCGGTGGGAGGCTATTGGTGGCAGAAGACGGTCTCGAAGGTACCCGGGTCCTATGCCATGGAGCGCTTTAAAGGTGGTAACCAACACCTTGAATCGCACCCGGAAGACCACTGGGAGCCAGTGCAGCTCGCGCAGGAGGGGTGTCACGCGGGCACAACGAGTTGCGCCCATAACCACCCGCGTGGCCGCATTCTGGACCAGTTGGAGCCTCCGAGTGCTCTTCAAGGGGAGCCCCATGTAGAGAGCATTACAATAGTCCAGCCGGGAGGTGACAAGGGCATGAGTGACCGTGCGCAAGGCGTCCCGGTCCAGAAAGGGCTGCAACTGGCGGATCAGGCGAACCTGATAAAAGCCCCCCCTGGCCACGGCCGTCATATGCTCTTCTAAAGACAGCCGTGCATCCAGGAGGACACCCAGATTGCGAGCCCTCTCTGTGGGGGGCAAAGATTCACCCCCAATAGTCAGCGATGGCACCTGCTGACTATATCGGGACGCCGGCAGCCACAGCCACTCGGTCTTGGACGGGTTGAGTCTGAGCCTGTTCCTCCCCATCCAGACCCGCACGGCCTCCAGGCAGCGAGACATCACATCAAGGGCATCGTTGGGGTGGTCTGGGGTGGAGATGTACAGCTGAGTATCATCAGCGTACAGATGACACTTCACCCCAAAACCACGGATGATCTCACCCAGTGGCTTCACATAAATGTTGAACAGAAGGGGCGAGAGGACCGACCCTTGTGGCACTCCCCATGCGAGATGCCTCGAGATCGACCTCTGCCCCCCTGCCAACACGAACTGCGAGCGGTTGGAGAGGAAGGAGGAGAACCACCGCAGAACGGTGCCCCCTATTCCTAACCCTCTTAACCGCCGCAGCATGATACCATGGTCGATGGTATCAAAAGCCGCTGAGAGATCTAATAGGACTAGGACAGAGGAGCAACCCCTGTCCCGAGCCCTCCAGAGATCATCCACCAACGCGACCAATGCCGTTTCTGTGCTGTGCCCCTGCCTGAAGCCCGACTGGCACGGGTCTAGATAGATAGCTTCATCCAGGTGCCCGGGCAGTTGTCGTGCCACCACACTCTCAACAACCTTCGCCACAAAACGAAGGTTGGAGACCGGACGGTAGTTAACTAATTCAGCCGGGTCCAGGGAAGGCTTCTTGAGGAGGGGCCTCACCACCGCCTCTTTCAAGGCGGCGGGAAAGGCACCCTCACTCAGAGAAGCAGTTATAATCCCCTGGAGCCAGCCTCGTGTAACCTCCCGGGAGGCCAGTACCAACCAGGAGGGACACGGGTCCAATAAACATGTGGCGGCACTAATCCTACCCAGAACCCTGTCCACATCTTCGGGAGCCACAGGATCAAACTCCTCCCAGATAATATTCTCAAGGCCTGCCCCTGTCTCCTCCCCTGGACTCATCCAATCGGAGTCCAAGCCATCCCGAATCCGAGCGACTTTATCATGCAGGAATTGCACAAAATCCTCAGCGCGGCCTTGCAAGGGATCTTCCCGCACTCCCCCCCGAAGAAGGGAGTGGGTCACCCTAAACAGGGCGGCTGGGCGGTTCTCTGCAGATGCGATAAGAGCGGAAAAATGGTTAGATTTCGCCGCTTTTATCGCCACTAGGTAGGTCTTGATATAAGACCTCACCTGTGTCCGGTCGGAATCAGATTGACTAGTCCTCCAAATGCTCTCTAGGCGTCTTTTCCGACGCTTCATCTCTCTCAGCTCCTCAGAGAACCAAGGAGCCAATTGAGATCGGCATCTGGTCAGAGGCCGCAAAGGCACGACGCGGTCCAAAGCTCCGGTGGCCGCACTCTCCCAGGCGGCCACCAGCTCTTCAGTCGAGTCGTGTGCCAGAGTCTCAGGAAACGGCCCAAGCTCCGTCAGGAACCTTTCGGGGTCCATCAGGTGCCTGGGACGGAACCATTTGGTCTATTGAAGTCTATGTGGTTCATAAGTTTCCACTTTGAATTGCCATTTTTCATTTGATTATGTTTTGTTTTTTTCTAGTTATTTATACTGTTATTTTCAAATCTGGAAATGTTGCTAGCTTCTCAGAGTTTCTTGAGTGAGTTGGATGGCTTGTCTGTCTGTCTGTGTCTGTGTCTATCTGTGTCTGTGCCTATCCCTCTCTCTTTCCATCCATCATCTATCTATCTATCTATCTATCTATCTATCTATCTATCTATCTATCCACCCACCCACCCACCCACCCATCTATCCATCCACCCATCCATCCAGTGGTGGGTTCCTCCTGGTTCCGCCCAGTTCCGCCGAGCTGGTAGCAGTGACGATATGACATCACTGAACCAGTTTTGGGCCCCCCATGTTCCCCGCCCCCCTGCATTATTCTTACCTTTTATTTGGCTCCACTCCCAATCTATGGCTGCCTCCTGAGTCCCAGTTGATCGGCTAGAGGGAAAAAACTGTTTAAACTTTTGACGTGGGGCTTCAAAGGGCCGCCCTACAGCTGATCAGTGTTAAAAGAAAACAAATGAGTAGACCGGTGCCTGCAAAAATAAATGAGTAGACCGGTGCCTGCAAAAATAAATGGGTAGACCAGTGCCTCCAAAAACAAATGGGTAGACCGGTGCCTGCAAAAATAAATGGGTAGACCAGTGCCTCCAAAAACAAATGGGTAGACCGGTGCCTCTAAAAACAAATGAGTAGACTGGTAAAGCTCTGCAAGCAGTTAAAAGCCTGGTAGACCAGTACCTCTACTAAATCCTAAATAATTGTCACATGACTATCAAGCCACGTGCACAGAACCGGTAGTAAAAAATTTTAGAACCCACCCCTGAATCCATCCATCCATTGGCAAGGGTGTCCATAACAGATAAAAAAGATAACTTCTGTGTTGACATTATTATATCCTGTGTATGCAAAACAGGGTTGAATTTTACATATGATCGTCCCCCAAGGTCAATGAACAACTCCTTTCTCTAATGGATTTATGAAAACTGAGTAAAAGTATAAGATTAGATTCAGAATTTCATCTTTGCCCTACCGTACAGACATTCCATTTTTGACCCTTTAATTTCCTTATACTATATTTCTCCTTCTGCTCATTTAAATTTTTATCAAATTTTCCTTCTGTACAAACTACTTTTCTAATTCTCTCTGCATCTGAACTTTTTGTGATACCTTGGCTTGGTTATTGAAGGAGGAAGTTACAAATAATAATACTATATTTAAAAATGCATGCTATTATGCATCTAGTTACAAAGTTGAAAGACTAGTTTATTCAGGTTCATATGTTAGATGAACAGTAAGTTAGTTTTAGACAAAGTAGATCCACTACTGAACATTGTCAGATTAGTTTTACAGCAGTTGAGATTGAAATTGCTTTATTGATCTCAAAAACTAAGAGATAAAAATGAAAATAATATATATATATATATATTTAGTGTTCCAACTTTGTTTGGGGTTGAAATAACCAAGTTTTGGTATTTCAGAGAAATCCTTATTTGGCAGTGTGAGTAATACAAGCTGGGTTGCGCCTAAGAAAAACATTTTCATTGATGTTAATGGGTAGTTACAAAACTAGAAATGTCCATGAAGCTTGTAATGGGTGTTTTGCAAAGTGATTGAAAGCTTTTTACATTAGTGACAAAGAACATTTTCTAAAACATTCATTATTCACAAATAGACATTAATGTTGGCAGTAACAACCCAAAATTCCAGTCTTGACTGAAACACATAGCTGTTGAATTTAGAAAGATGATGAGTTTTAATTCCCAATAAAATCTCAAATTAGTAGCAGGAGCTAGGGGGCTAGGTATTTTGCAGGAATATTATAGTTCAAAGTTAGATTGGGGAGAAAAGGAATTGACTTTATATGTATCCTCCACTGCCATCATTCCACTTTTAAGTCTAAGCTTGGAATGAGTGTTGGTGCCTTAGATAAAGGAATTCTGTGTTTCCATGGTGATGGACCAGAGATTTTTGACCAGACTGCAGACAAAATTGGAGGAGGTTAACAATAGCATTTGACTGAAACAGGATTAGTTTAATTTATAACTATAGCTAAATCTACATTATAAAAATAATGTCTTCAGTTTCAAACATGGCTCAGCTCCACTCCCTGTAGCATTAAAAACAGTCTCCAAATCCAATGTCTTAATTAACCTGGCACTTAGAATATATATAGAGTAAATACTGCACATCATCTGAATTTTATGGAACTGAGTGGAACTGAGATTATGTGCTTCCTAACTGATGCTTCATTCAGATACCATATTTTTATATGTATGTTTTTTAAAAAATAGGCATTCATATAGCCAAATTTTATTTCATTATTAATTTGTTTATTTATTTATATAGCCATCCATCTCACATATGGTAACTAGGGGTGGAAAGGACCTGGGGGGTCCACAGAACCTCAGAGTGGCAGAGTGGGTCTGAGGGTCATGGCAGGAGGAGAGAGGGAGGGGGTTTAGATAGGGAGCCGGGGGATGAGGTGAAGGGCTATTCCATCAAAATAGTGGGTGGGAGGGGCAGATATGGTGGGTGAAGGGGGCCATATCATGTTCGGGGAGTACGCACTCGCTGCTTATGAGTGGTGGCGTGCTCCGGCCCCCAAGATGCCTCTTGTATTCCAGGTTGTGCAGAGTCTCAGGGCCCGAACCTTCGGCTATTGTTATGTAATGTCAGGTCTGCGACTAATAAAGCCCCCCTCATTCATGATTTAGTTCAGGAGGGGGGTGTGGACCTGGCAGGGATCACGGAGACCTGGTTGGGCTACGGGTGGGGGGTGTTTCCCCCTGTGGAGATGTGCCCACCAGGCTTCCGTGCATTTCATCAGCCGAGGACCCAGGGGAGGGGCGGGGGGGGGGTAGCGGTGATTATTAAGGAAAGTCTCAATCCGAGGGAGGCCACTGTTCCTCAGATAGCTGGTTGTGAATCCCTCTTTGTGAAGTGGGGTCATGGGGTGCAGATGGATTTGTTGACTGCGTACCTGGCTCCCTGCCACATGGCAGCAGCCCTGTCTGAGCTGCTCGACATAATAGCCGGGGTGGTGGTGGATACCCCCAGGCTTCTGGTCATGGGGGATTTCAACCTGCCCTCCGTCGGTGAAATGTCAGAAGCAGCTCAGGAGTTCATGCTTCCATGATGGCCATGGACCTGACCCAGTTAGTTCATGACCCCACCCATACCGGGGGACACACGCTGGACTTGATTTTTGTCTCTGGTCAGTGGTTGAATGATCTCACAATAGGGGACCTAGTTATTAAGCCCTTGTCATGGACAGACCATTGGCTCCTTCAGCTAGACTTTCGGACTGCTTCCCCTCATTGCAGGGAGACGGAACCAACCAGGTGGTTCCGTCCCAGGCGCCTGATGGACCCTGACAGAACCCTGGCGGAGCTTGGGCCATTCCCAGAAGCTCTGATTCACAACTTGGCTGAGGAACTGGTGGCCGCCTGGGATAGGACGACCGCTGGAGCCTTGGACCACGTCGCACCTTTGCGGCCTCTGACTCGGTGCCGACTTCAATCAGCTCCTTGGTTCTCCGAGGAGCTGAGGGAGATGAAGCGCTGGAAAAGACACCTAGAGAGCGATTGGAGAGCCAGCCACACTGAATCTGACCGAACACTGATGAGGTCTTATATCAAGACCTACCTAGTGGCAATAAGAGTGGCGAAATCTAATTATTTTTCCACTCTTATTGCATCTGCAAAGAACCGCCCAACTGCCCTGTTTAGGGTGACCCGCTCCCTACTTCAGGTGGGAGCGAGGGAGGACCCCTTGCAGGGTAGAGCTGAGGATTTTGTGCAATATCTTCATCATAAAATCGCTCAGATTCGGGACGGCCTGGACTCCGACTGGGTAGCTTCAGACGGGATGATGGGGGTGAGTCTTGAGAGTGTTATCTGGGAGGAGTTTGATCCTGTGGGCCCTGAGGACGTGGACAGGATTTTGGGGAGGCTTAACGCTACCACATGTTTATTAGACCTGTGTCCTTCCTAGTTGGTGCTGGCCTCCCCTCCTGTTCAACATTTATGTGAAGCCCCTGGGTGTGATCATCCGTGGCTTTGGGGTGAAGTGTCAACTGTATGCCAATGACACACAGTTGTACATTTCAACCCCAGGCCACCCCAATGATGCCCTCGATGTGTTGTCCCGTTGCCTGGAGGTCGTACGGATCTGGATGGGGAGGAACAGGCTCAGACTCAACCCCTCCAAGACTGAATGGCTGTGGTTTCCGATGTCCCGATATAGCCAGCTAGAACCATCACTGGCTATTGGGGATGAGATCTTATCCCCTTCAGAGAGTGCTTGCAACTTGGGCATCCTCCTGGACTCACGGCTGTTGTTGGATGATCATATAAAGGCCATAGCCAGGGGGGCTTTCTATCAGGTTCGTCTGATCTCCCAGTTGCGTCCCTTTCTGGATCGGGATGCCTTGCGCACAGTCACCCACGCCCTCGTCACCTCCCGTCTGGACTACTGCAATGCTCTCTACATGGGGCTCCCCTTGAGAAGCATCCGGAGGCTCCAACTGGTCCAGAATGCAGCCGCGCAAGTGATAATGGGGGCGACTCATCGCTCCCATGTAACCCCTCTCTTGTGCGAGCTACACTGGCTCCCGGTGGTCTTCCGGATGCGTTTCAAGGTGTTGGTTACTACCTTTAAAGCACTCCATGGCTTAGGGCCTGGATATTTACAGGACCGCCTGCTGCCACTGACTGCCTCCCACTGACCGATACGCTCCCACAGAGAGGGCCTCTTCAGGATGTCGTCGGCCAAACAATGTCGACTGGCGACTCCCAGGGGGAGAACCTTCTCTGTGGGGGCTCCTGCTCTATGGAACGAATTGCCCCCGGATATACGAAAGATCCCCGACCTCCGTGCCTTTCGTTGTGCACTGAAGACCCTGTTATTCCAGCAAGACAGTCTGATGGGACAATAATTTTAATCGGGTTTTAAATATGGATTTTAACATGGTTTTATAAGGGTTGTAGAATGGGAATTTTAAATTCGGCCAAAATTGAATTATTTTAATATGGTTTTTAAATTTGTCTTGTATATTGTTTTATTATGGCTGTTCACCGCCCTGAGTCCTTCAGGAGAAGGGCGGTATAAAAATATAATAAAATCAAATCAAGTTAAAAATCAAACTAGGCAACTTACAATAAAATAAATAAAATACATAACATACAAATAAAACACATAGCAGTCAGGTATCTTAAAAATGACTATCAACAAAGCCAAGAGGTTATTCCAAATATTTTTTTAAATTAGGAATAATTTCAGACAAAATCAAGACACTTTATAATTTAATGTGATATATAGGTACAGAAATGAGAATAAATTTCTCTCAACATTGGAAATAAAACAGAATTCCAACTATACTTGATTGGGAACTCAAACCTGGTGTTATGACCCAGGTGGTCAAGGCAAGGCAGGCTTCTAGAGAGTTCTTTATTTCTCTCAACAAATGTTCCAGCCAGTGACTCTCCAATGACTGATAAGGCTCCACCTCCACATTATCCTGAAGGCAGCCACTCTCAGTCTCCCAAACACAGCCCCAGTTTTACAAAATACAAAGAAAGCCCACAGAGTAGGAGCACGCTCACAGGGCAAGGTCCAGGGTTCCAAGTTAAATCCAAAAGGCAGAGTCCAGGCACAAGACAAGGGCAGTCCTTAGGACAAGAAACAGGTCCCAGGCAAGAAGCAGTTCCAAAGGCACAGTGAAGAAAAGGCTAACTCAGTCAGTCCACACAAAAGGCGAAGAGCAATCTTCTAAGCCAGGCAAGGCAAACAGCAACAGGCATAAGTCGAAGCTGGGGCAGTGTAAATCAAAGCAAACAATTGTTCCTGGCAAAGTCTACCCCACCTCCCACTGCTTCTCCTTAAATTGCTCCTGTCCAGGTGTTCCTTGTGAGGAGGGATGGAGTGACCTCCTCCCAAATAGCCTTGCAGCCCATCTCTGGGCTTGCCTACGGTCCACTCTCCTTGCCTTTGGATTGAGAGAAGTAGAGAGCTGTTCCTCATCAGAGGAGATCTGCTACCTATCAGCACCACCGCAGCCGATCCTTCCGTGTCTGTGCAGGCAGACAGCTCTCTGTCTGGTTGACCATCTCCCCCAATACCATGCCTTCCCTGTTGGACGGTCCCAGTTCCAACTTCTTTTCTTTCTCCTCTGAACCGGCTCTGATGGGGCCATGACTCCTGGAAAACATGCAGCAACTAATAGTATATTTGTAAAACAGAAGCTTAATTAAATTTAAGCAAGAATAGTTCACATATCCATAATACATAACGAAGCATAGCAAATATTATAATCTATAGATTAGTTTTTAAGGGGGCTTAAACCCTTATAAATGTTGCAAATTGGTAAATGTGTAAAAGGGAAGTCAGAGATGCAACATCTTCCTTTTAGTTTTTTTTCTTTTTAATTTGTTATTCTTTTTTGTCTTTTTAATTTCTTTAATATTTCAAATTTACTAAACACTTTCATTTATCTATTCTTTATTAACATATACAAAAACACATACATCCATATTCACACACATAAATAAATGCACATTCACACACCGTGTAACAACATGATGGAGATTTTAATATTGATTTAGCTTAAGACAGAAAATTTTATTATAAAACAAATATCCTGATGTATACTCTTCCTTTATTTTTTCATTTTATTTCCAAAGTTAGATTTAAGCTTGAAGAAAAGTCAAATAATTATAATGCCTGAAACAATATCCATAACCGGTAATTAATATTGACAGAATATCCATTTTTGTTCTCTTAACCATATTCAACATTCCAACGCACCTAAAGAATAAAAGGTTATTTAAAATTTAAATTAAATATATACTTAAATATTACTTATATTTATAACTTATAATTAAATCTAATATTTATATATTATATAAATATAATTATTGAAATAGCATTGCACCAGAGCTAAGAATATGGAGCAATAAATAGTTTCTATGGCTAGATTTAATAATATGTCAAAGGATTGAGCTAGTTCTATATTAACATTTTATGGATATGTTTTTAATTTTTATAAATTTCACTCATTTAATCACTATTCTGTATATTTTTTTCTGATTTTATTAGCACTGTTATATTTTTGGTTGTATTTCATTATATCTTTTGGTTGTTATATTTACCAATAACATATATATTGTACATTTAAAACAAAAACAAAAAACAAAACCAAGAAACACCTGATTCCCAAACTTTCAGTGTTCAGAAAAAGTTCTCCTTTTGGGCCCTAACAGCTAATACTGGTAATTCTCAACTGCTGTGACTTGGACCATGCCCTTCCTGTAGGATGGTTCTGACCAGTTCTGGAGAACCGGTAGTGGAAATTTTGAGTAGTTCGGAAAACCGGTAGTAAAAATTCTGTTTGGCCCCACCTCCATCTATTCTCTGCCTCCCAAGTCCCAGCTGATCAGGAGGAAATGGGGATTTTGCAGTAACCTTCCCCTGCAGTGGGGTGGGAATGGAGATATTCCCACTGCTGGCTGGGGGATTCTGGGAGTTGAAGTCCACCCATCTTCAAGCTACCAAGGTTGAGAAACACTGTATTACAGTATCCTTCCCCTGCCACGCCCACCAAGCCACGCCCACCAAGCCACGCCCACAGATCCGGTAGTAAAACATTTTGAAACCTACCACTGAGACAGATGCATTGTATAATTAACCCTGTCCAAAGTCATGATTGGCTTTAAAGGTGACTACCAGTCAGAATTCCAAGTAACACCCCCAACTAAGTAAGACTCTGAGGCAGGCATTTCCTCAAAGTTCCATTTTATTAGATTATCTAATAATTATTTTATTAGACTGTCATATTGGCACATCTCAGAAAACCCGAATCTGAAGTCTCCTGGGGTTTCCCCACCCAAAGCAAAGTCAAAACCCCTTTCCCTGCACCCATATGCCCATCACATGGTCCAATCAGGTCACCATCCTAACTGGAGTAGTTTCCCGGTCACGCCTCTCCAGGTGCAGGCTGAACGTCCTTGACTCCCAGTGAAAGAATGTTGTTGTTGTTATGGCTATACATCTTACCCCGTCACCATCCAACCCCACTCCCAGTTCCCACAGCATGCCCATCCTCCAAGTGTGGCAGCCCTGAAAATCCAAAGAAAAAAATGGCCTCCAGAGCTGACACTACCAGCAGTTTGAATTGTAGCTAGAAGCCAGGGGTGGGTTCTACTTACCTTTATTACTGGTTCGCAGCGGAGCTGCGTGTGTGCTCGCTTCGCTCCTGCATGTGCACACTCTTCTGCGCATGCGCAGAAGCGTTTTGATGATGTCAGGGTCGGTGGGCGGAGCCTCCAGCTGGTTTTATTACTGGTTCTATAGAACCAGTGCGAACCGGAGGCAACCCACCGCTGCTAGAAGCCCAATGGAAGCCAGAACAGATAATGAAACTAAATAACTGATCCCATTAACTACTTGTGCTGTTGCATTCTGCGCCAGCTGAAGCTTCTGAATGCTCTTCAAAGGCAACTCCATGTAGATCTTGTTTCAATAGTCCAGTCCTGATATCATGCGGGCATGAGTGAATGCAATAGGAAGTAGGAATAATCTTGAGGAATGGAGGAAAAGCCACAATCAAGACAATGGTCCGACAAATATATTTGAGTCCAAGGCAAAAATGTAATTTAAGAAGGCATTACAAGTTTGACCCTCTTAGATAAACGGGGTATAGAGATAAAAGGGGATAGAGAGAGGAGGGTAGGCACATTCAGACTTGCAAGATTTTGTTACTGTAACTTTATAATAAAGATAGTATTACCATTCTTAATTTTAGTTTCCTAGTCTGGTCTATCTGGACTGCTTGACTTCAGACCTGTAAGTCTGAATTTCGTTGTCTCCTCCCCTTCTGCCCGTTTTCCTTATCTTCAAGAGAACTTGAATGGGCCAAGCCTGAAACCTTTTTTAAAAATTATATTTCTTCCTGGGATTCAAATTTCTTTTCTCTGACCATTGTTTTGTCTTTCTTTTGTTCCTCAAGATTATCCTACTTCACATTACAGTGACTGTGCTCCCTGATCCAGGACTGCTCCCCATCCTGATCCAGGAACAGATTCAACTATCTACCCAAAATTACACAATGGCCCTTCTATCTATACTGCCACCTGCTCTTCAAGCAGGAGCCATGAATCAGGATAAACCCTGCAGTGCTATCCCTGAACCAAAGATGGAAGCACCCCAGAAACAGGAGGTGCAAAGCTCAAAGCCGTTTGGTCTTGCTTGGGTTGAGCCAAAGTCCAGTGCAACCACATCCAGGCTCACACAGCAGTGGTGGGTTGCCCCCGGTTCGCACCAGTTCTATAGAACTGGTAGTAAAACCAGCGGGAGGCCCCGCTTACCGACCCTGATGTCACCAAATGCTTCTGCTCATGCACAGAAGAGCACGCGTGTGCACGAGTGAAACGCGCGCACGCACGCGGCCCCGCTACAAACTGGTAGTAAAGGTAAGTAGAATCCACCCCTGTCCCACAGCACCGATAAACTAGGGTGGAGATACAAAGCTGAGATTCGTCAACATATGACAATTCCTGTGGCACTACCTAAGGAAAGGGCTGCAGGATAGACTTCTCCCCCCCATCAAATATTGTATAAATGGGCAAAGTGTATGTATGTTTATGTTTCAGAAAAAAACTGAAACCTTCCTTCCTTCCTTCCTTCTTCCATAGAGGATATTCCAGCCTTCCTTTCTTAAAAGACCTATATTTTTCATGAATCAGAAGAAGGGCTGAGAAAATATCTGCAGACCCCTCACATCTTTGACATAAACTGATGCAACTCCACCACTTGGGATGCTGCTATAGGGCATTGCATGCCAAAACAACTAGACACAGAGAGTTTTTTCTCTCATATCCTCACTCTGCTAAAACACCAAATTCCCACAATACTGTCTTATGTCTAAGCATATTTACCTATGTTGCATGGCTGTGGTATTATTACTATCCTTCTCATTTCTCTAATCCATTTTATCTGTGTCATCAGCATCAGCATCAGCATCTTATTCTGTTGTTTTGCATGTACACTGAGTGCTTCTGCACTGGAGACAAATTTCTGGTGTCTAATCACACTTGGCCATATAAAGTTATTCTATTCTATTCTATTCTATTCTATTCTATTCTATTCTATTCTATTCTATTCTATTCTATTCTATTCTATTCCATTCCATTCCATTCCATTCCATTCCATTCCATTCCACTCCACTCCACTCCACTCCACTGCACTGCACTGCACTGCACTGCACTCCACTCCACTCCACTCCACTCCACCTATCCTAACCCTAACCCTATTCCCATTCTTCTAAATTTGATTTGTTTGACTGAACCATGTAAGAGAAATAGATATTCTCCTTACGGAAGATGTACAATATGTCTCTTAATATTAATACTTCAGATAAAGAAGTCATATGTTTTTTCCATAAACATCCAAGGACATTTTTCAAGAAAATTTCTTTTAATTTTCTTTGTTTAATATGCTTACGCTATTTTGGTATCTAAAGCAAAATATCTTCTTTTTGGAAATAAAAGTTTAGAAAGTTATACATTAAACAACTATTGGATGTCCTTTTAATATCCATAAAGGAGCCCTTTGTGACAATTACTTTAAAATGTTTATTCTCAAGTCTCATATTGAACATTTTCTCCAAGAATAAAAAGATGATAAGAGCATCTCCAGAGGCTTTGAATTATATCTCCCATCAGTCCCAGCTAACATGCAATGTTGGCATTTGAAAACTTACATATCTGATAAGGACTAGGTTTACCAGTATGTCATATCTGATTTCAATACCTAAGACACAGAATAGAATAACAAAATAATAGCATTGGAAGGGACCTTAGAGATCTTCTAGTCCAATCCTCTGCCCAAACAAGAGACCTTATACCAGCAATCCCCAACCCTTCTGACTTGGCAGACCGGAGGGGGGGGAGAGGGATAGGGGTAGGCAAGCGACGGGCAAATATGCATGTGCAGCTGCATTTGCATACGAGGCTGCCGCTGACACAATAGAATGACTGATGCAGTTACTTAAGGAATTGTCATGGTTGATGATAGGCTGGAACCCATGTCTTCCCAATCCTAATACAATACTTTGGTACTAACTATATAGGTTCTACAAATAAAATCCTTGTTTGGATTTTTTAAAATCTTCCTGGATTTTGCACTAGGTCATTGACTACAGGTAATCCTTGACTTGCAGCAGTTCATTTAGTGACCGTTCAGAGTTACAATGGCACTGAATAAAATAACTTATGATTGTTTTTCACAGTTTTGCAGTATCCCCATAGTCACGTGATCAAAATTCAGAAGCTTGGCATCTGGTTCATATTTAATGATGGCTGCGGTGTCCTGGGGTCACGTGATCACTTTTTGCAACCTTCTGAGAAGCAAAGCCAACGGGGAAGCCATATGCACTTAACTACCAAGTTACTAAGTTAACAACTTCAGTGATTCACTTAACAATTGTGGCAAGAAAGGTTGTAAAATGAGGCAACAATATATGTCTCAACAACAGATTTTTTGGGGCTCAATTGTGGTCATAAGTCGAGGAAGAATCCACACATGTGTCCTTCAGGGTCTGCAAAATAAATCCCTCTGGTGAGTGATCCATGAGGTTCAAGCTGTTTGATTTAACTGAGGTAAATGAAACTGGAGCTGACCTCCACTTTCCTTAAGCACTTTATTTAACTTATTAATCTTGAAGTTGAACACAGACCACAGTTACAGAGTTGTATCTCTTTTGGTGTATTATATATTTCAGGAGTTATTTTAGACTAAAAGATTTCATTTTGGGATTTGGATTTATCTCATAGATAAAAAAAATAAAGTTTTTGATTTCAAAACATTTTTGTGATTAAATTTATTAAAGGATTAAAATTTACTTTTTCAAGATTCTGCATCTTTTATATTTGAGGCTGCATACACCCCCCCCACATTTTAACTTAAAACGGAAACCTTGTTTAGTTTTTATTTAGTGCTGATTGGTTTGGATTTGTCAATAAATATAATTGGAGGAGCTCTCTGCTCTGCTCCTTTCCTTTTTCCCCCTGAGAAATCATAAGCTGCAATGATTCCCTTTGGCCACTAGAGGGAGCTATTCATTATGTTGGAAAAAAAGAGGAAGCATGGAATATTCTTTTTTTTATTTATTGCAAAAGTTTTACAATTACATTTTCACCCCTTTTTCCCCCCCCGCCTCCCCCCCCAGACTTCCCAACCTCCCTAACCCTCCCTAACCCTCCCCTCCCCCCAGACTTCCCTATAATATACTCATACTCATAAAAAACCCTTAATATAACACTTATATATAAACTTGAACCCCTCCCTCCCCTGTATAATTTTTCTCTTTACCTCATTACATTAAAATATTTCCAATACATTATTTTCAAATAAAAGCTATTTGATACTTTCTAGTTTGATATTTGTTCTGAACATATTCTATCCACCTTTTCCATTCCCATTCATAAGTCTCTTGTGAACAATCTTTTAAATATGCTGAAATCTTCGCCATCTCTGCAAAACTGGCCATCTTCAAAGTCCATTCCTCAATAGTGGGCAAAGCTTCATTCTTCCAGTATTTACCTATCAACAATCTTGCTGCTGTTATCATATACAATATCAATTTTGTTTCACCCAATGTAAAACCCTTAACTATACCCAATAAAAACAGTTGTGGAGAAAATTGAATTTTTTTCTTCAAAACATTCTGCATGACCCACCAAATTTTTATCCAAAAAGCCTTAACTTTCCTACAGGTCCACCAAACATGATAATACGTAGCATCCAAACATTCACATCTCCAACATTTTGGCTGAACATTAGGGTACATACATGACAACTTTTTGGGATCTAAATGCCATCTATAAAACATTTTATAGAAATTTTCCCTCAGGTTCTGCGACTGTGTAAATTTAACATTCTGAACCCAAATTTTTTCCCATGTTTCCAACATCACTGGTTCTTCAAAATTTTGTGCCCACTTAATCATACAATCTTTAACTAATTCAGTTTCTGAGTCCCTTTCTAGCAAAACATTATAAAGCCTTTTGATATGCATTGGACCTTTCTCTCTTATATGTCTAACCAATTCTTCCTCATGCAACATAATACCAGTTTTTTGGTCCTCTTTCCATCTCAATTGTAATTGATTATATTGTAACCAAGTTAAATTAATCCCTTCGTCCAACAGTGTCTGCAATGTCTTCAGCTGCCATCTGCCCGCATCTGTAAAAAGAACCTCTTTGTATAAAAACCCCCCGAGTGACATTATATTTGTATTCCACAAAGTATGACCAAGATCCAGCCATAGCGGTATTTTATAATCCCATTTGAGTCGATGCTTCTTCCAAACTCTCATCAAAGAGTCTCTAAGTATATGACTTTTAAATACTTTATCAACTTTGTCATCATAAAATAAGTAAGCATGCCATCCAAATTCAAGATCAAAACTTTCTGCATTCAATATTCCAGCCTTTTTACTTCCAAACCAATCACTTGTTAAAGTTAAAGCTGCTGCATCATAATATAGCTGTAGGTTTGGAAGTTTAAGACCTCCTCTTTCTGGAACATCTTGCATAATTTTCATGGAATATGGAATATTCTTGAAGGTGGAACTTTTATTTAAAAAAATCATTAGAATATTTAGAAACCAAGATTGAGAAATTTGAAAAATTACCAAATTGGATATGGTTCATGTGGAGCACAAATAAAAGATAAACTAGAAGTTAACGATAAGGAAAAATAACATCTATAAATATATCTTACATTTTAAGTACCACTGTTGTTTATCGGGAAAAAAAAAGTACAGAAATAAATTTCATATGATTATTTTGATTTAAGATTAAAAGCTGAAAGTGTTAAGTATCTTTTGAAAAAACATCTCTATGTGTAGTTTGAAAAAAAGGAGCATTTTGTTTTACCAGAGATCTACCAGGCAAAGATTGTATTTCATCAGATCAAATGGGAAGACGTTTTAATTTTCAGAGCTTGAGGTTTGAATTATATCATTCAAAAGGTATTGGCTTTCATGCCAGACATGTATTAAATTTTGATCAAGGTTTAACAGAAATAGGGCAGAAGGCAATGCAAGATCAGCAACAGCCTGGAGATTAGAGATGAAGATTTGGAGGAAGTAGGGGCATTTACCAATGAAAGAGAATATTTCACCTCAGGGATGAACTATGGGGTCCTTGATGCATTCCCCCCTCCCTTCCCCCCCTCTTTCCTGTTTGATCTCCCATTCACTGCAGAATTCGCATATCTCCCTTCATAGATTCTTGATTCTGTTCCTTTGAGAAGTGAGTCCCAATCACCAACACATGCCTTTTTTCCTTTGGGGAAGCCTGAGCTATTTTCTTGTCACTGTCACTGGAACATTTGATGAAGTCCATTCTCCAGATATTTGCAAGGGGTGGGTGGGAATATGAAATCATCTGCTCAGTTTAGTGGAGCAGGACTGGACTGGATAGTAGGGACAGTCTTCTTGAGTTTTTTTTTTTTTTGTCCTCTATCATGCTGCTATCAGTCTACCTCTAGAGCCATGATGGTGAACCTATGGCAGGTGTGCCAGAGGTGGCACGCAGAGCCCTCTCTGTGGGCACACACGCCATTGCCAGCTGCTCTTCTGGTTTCCAATGTGCGCATGCACATCGGCTAGTTGGTCTTCGGTTTCCAGTGCTCAGGGTTTCTGGTTTGGGCACTCGGTGCCGAAAAGGTTCGCCATCACTTCTCTAGAGCATGGGTGTCAAACTTGCTGCAGCACGTTGCCAACATGATGCAGCCTTGGTGACGCAGCAGACTAAAGCACTGTTAAGACATAAGAGCCTTGGTGGCGCAGCAGACTAAAGCACTGTTAAGTAACACCAGCTGCCTGCAATTACTGCAAGTTCAAATCTCACCAGGCTCAAGGTTGACTCAGCCTTCCATCCTTTCGAGGTAGGTAAAAGGAGGACCCAGATTGTGGGGGCAATAAGCTGACTTTGTATAAAAAAAGAACACTGCTTGGGGGGGGGGCGAAAGCCCTACTAAGCAGGTATATACAAAAGTATGAAGGCTATGGCTTAACGCATTGTAAGCCGCCCTGAGTCTCCGGAAAAGGGCGGCATATAAATCGAACCAATAAATAAAGAAATAAACATCATGTGATGTTTTGCAATGTTTCTCCCGTTCACGGAGCTGGGGTGGGCGTGGCCTGCAAGTGAATCTGGCCCATGGGTTGTGAGTTTGACAATCCTGCTTTAGAGGTTTATTTTTCCTGATATTTGTTCTTTACTGTGTTCAGTTTGGATTGAGACTCCTGCCTTTACTAGGAGTTCCTCATTTTCATGGTTGAGTCTCACAATGGCTAGCAGGAATCCATTCTGAGTCTTCCAGGAATCCAGTGAGTTTACATTTGGTGCAGGGTTCTTTCATTGGCTTGAATACCTACATGGCATACAGTTTGCAAATTGCTGTGGTGCTTGTTTCCCCACCCCCACCACCCCACATGACTTTGTTATTTTTCATGCAAATGGTTCCAGTAGTTTAAAGGCAGAATCATTTATATTTCCAATATTGGCGCCTGACACTGGTTTGAATCCAGTGGAGTGCTGTCCAGGTTTTGCTTCGGAGGTCAAAGCCAAAGGGGCATTGTACTGAATCACTAAATTAAACAGATCTGGATTAGAAGTTTCTATTCCTGGCACCAGGAGGATGTTAAGTGAATCATGTTAAGTGAACAAGCCCCCATCCCAACATTACCAAATGCATATGTTAAACAAATGTGCAGGTCGTTAGGTTTCCCACAGCTACCTCCCTCACAGTGCTTACTTATCATGTAAAGATCTCCAAAGCTTGGGAGGTGGGAGAAGGGAAGGAGAGCAAGTCTTAGTTGCTGGGCCATGTGGGTGAATTCCAGCGGTGTCTTTTTCTATCTTTAGCGTGTTTGAAACCTGAGCTGTTCTAATTCTGGGCAAAAGAGCCCTTCCCTATCATCTCTTTACCTCTTAACTATTCATTGTTTGTTCTCTGTGTTGACAGAGGCCACTCAGGTTTCAAAATACACACGGAACCGCAGTATGATGAGGGAAAGTCTGTGCTTTGCAAAGTAACATACCAAAGCAGGGATGAAGAAAGACTGTGGGAAATCAGTGGGGGTGGGAGGTGGGGTAAAGAAGGCCCAGTGCCTTTGGCGGGGTGGTGGTAAATGAATAGGTGGGTATACTGCATTGTCTTTGCAGTTGGTTGTAAGGATGAATGACCAATGGGTTATGTAAAATTCATAACTTTGAAATAGGGTCACATATAGCTTTTGGGGAAGTCCGTTGTAGCTTTGAATGGTCATTAAATGACCTGTCATATCTTGAGGATTACCTGTGGAGCCACATGGCATCACAATAGCACACAAATCAACTAACGTCCTCCAAAACGCTAGTAAACCAAAAGACCCAGCAACCCGAGATGAAAAAGCAGGAGTCATCTACAACATACAGTGTGTAGCCATTATGTAGGACAAACAGGCTGAAGATTAGCAGAGTGCATTCATGAATACCAACTAAAAGTTAGAAGACACAATGAAAACTTTTTAATTTCACAATACATGGATAGACTTAATCATAGTTTCAACTGGGGAACTGTGACCATACTAGATTAAGCCAAGTCAAAAAGGCTGTAGAATTCCTTGAAGCCTGGCACTCAAACAAACCACCCATATTTTTAACAATAATTGCTTTTTTCCAATACTTTCTATTTAACGTAAGATTATTTAGAAGCATCCAGCTGTTCCTGTTCAGTCTTATATTTTGTGCAGAATTAATTTAAAATACCCATTTTAGCCATTTCTTAAAATGGGCCAGTTTACTCCAAAGTTATGTTTGCTGGAAGTAAATTGCATTAACTCAAATCTGTCCTATTTAAAAGGGATTAATTTGTTTTACAGCATTTGTCCACTAGATGGTAGAAAAAGACCAGCAAATATCTGAAGAGTTTAGAGAAGAAATATGCCAGAAATGAAAGAGTTTGGAGATTAGGGCTGTGCAAAATATTTGAAAGACGTGGTTCACAAACCTGTTAGAAAGAACAGAGCACACCTCATTGAAGCATGAAATCGTTTTCATTCTTCGCAAGGCTTGTGCAGCTGCTTTGAAAACTGATCCCAAGTTGTGTCTGCTTTTTTTTTTTTCACTGCTGGTTCCAGATGAAATATTGTGTATGCACATTTTGTACCACAGATTGGCAACCAGGGAAAACTTTGGAAGCAGTAATGCAGTGCAATTCAATCCTTTAAAGAGAGGTTTTTAATGCTGCTTTAATGTTTTTTTGCAAAGCACCTCCTTTATTGCTTGATACTGCCCTAATACAAATGAGAATCACAAGACCGGAAGGGATCTTGGAGGTCTTCTAGTCTGCCCAGGGCAGAAGTCCTTATATCAACCTAGATAAATGGATGTCCAGTCCAGTGCTGACAAAAGTTCATTTCTCATGATAACTTTTCATACTTTCTGGCTTTTTGCAGTAGGCTTGATCCAAATTTAATCACAAACAACTATTAAAATCAATAGAATTTGGGTAATTTGAAAAAAACCTTCTTTTTCTTAAGAACAGAGTAGACATGTTTACAGGCTTTCTGTTATTACAA
Organism: Pantherophis guttatus; assembly: GCF_059756535.1. NCBI lineage: Eukaryota > Metazoa > Chordata > Lepidosauria > Squamata > Colubridae > Pantherophis > Pantherophis guttatus. The sequence continues at coordinate 49,191,344 of NC_142066.1, forward strand.
TTACTACTTATGGGAAATTTTAAGGTCATTATGAAATCAAAATACGTTGAAAATAATATGTACGCTCTAACTGTATAACAATGAATGGTAGCAAAGTGGATTGAATTAATGTTTGTTGGTATGGAATCGATCTTCCTTTCATTCAAAATCCAGAAATATGCCTAAATAACGAGAGCTATATTAATTGGAAACAATATTGCCACCCTGAGAACAATGTTTGCTGTGCGACCAGATTGAAAAATATATGTAAATAACGAAACTTAACTAGCTCAAAAATGCTATTTTGCCTGTTAACATGGGCATCCTCAGAAGAGATGAAGATAAAATGTGTATTGTTAGGCAAACGATGTAATTTATGTTCTTGAATATGATGTAAAGACACAATTGCAAAAGACCAGGTCATCCTGTTACAATCTGTTATTTTGTACCATTGCAATTTTCTACTGTATGATCACTGTTCCTGAGCCATATATTTTGGGAACTGATCTGGGAACTACAAAAATGATATTGGGAGTGGTGGGTGTTGCCTACTCCTGGTCAGAAGACTGAGAAAAAAAATTACAGCAGTTTGGTGTAATGGTTTATATGACTGGCCTACAAACCAGGAGACTAATTCTGAAAGCTAGCTAGGTGACCTTAGGCCAGTTATTCTCTCTCAGCTCAGCCCATCTCACAGGGTTCTTGTTGTCGAGAAAATAGGAGGAGGAAGGAATATTATGGATGTTCACTGCCTTGAGTAACGTATAAAGTAATAAAGGCATAATAAAAATCAAATAAATAAATCCAGTAAAGAAAATAATGTTGTCTATTGCTAAGTTGAATTGAAAAACATTTCTCATTCTTAAGTGGAGCCCCCTACTCTCTCCTATTCCCCAACTCCTCAAAGTTAGGAAACAAGCCTCGTTTCTGCCAACCTTGAAAGACTGAAATAAGTAAATATCATTTAATCACACACACACACCCAGATTCCCAGGTCTTGGAGATTAGCACAAAAGATAATCCTCACCCTCCCTCTTTCATATCTGGTAATTTAAAATAAATCATTCCCATCCACCCCCTTGTTTCATGTCAAGCACATTTATTGTTATATATAAAAACACTGATTTTTTTTTTATAACAACGTAAGGCTATCTGGCCCTTGCATGTAGTTTTAACTAGTATGAGAATATTTTTTTAAAATATTGAAAAACTGCATTCATGAAATTTAACGGAATAACAGAATATTTCTTGCCTTTATGAAAGACGAAGGATATTCTGAGCAATGGGTGGTCACTAAGCTCAGCTTGAATGTGTCAATTCTAGTTCTCTGCTTGCTATATGACAAAGATTCTTGCATTCAGAAGATGAAGTTTATAATTGGTCAGCTATATTATAAGGGAGCTCCTACTCTTTTAATGTGTTCAGACTCATTGTTTTACTCTGCCCGGTATCTTTTTCCTTTGTTCTGAGCTTTGTTGCTTCGTTTGTTCTTTCTCTGGCTCCTGAAGCAGCCTATAAAGAGAGATGCTATCTTGCTTGGCTTTCGGGCAGCACCTAAAGAAAATTAAAACCAACATTAAGTTCATCCCTTTGAGGTTGAGGATGAGGGTTAATTGAATAGGGCTGTGGCAGGAGCCTTAGCATAAAGATGACAGTTCTTTAGATTTTCTAATTCTATGTACTGCTTGATGCAAACATTTCTAGAGTCTTCATCTTGTGGGACATACAGAGATATATGGGTGGAAGAATTATATGTAAAAGAAGGGAAAATAGTGCTGGGAGTAATCCTACTGGCTATTTTCATATAATAATGATTAGCTTAAAAATAGCTTGTTAAATTTATGTGCTTGTGCAGCATGCTGACCTATAATTACTATAGAGGCTATTTGTACAATGCATTTGGCTAGTTTTTATTCCATTGTATATGAGTAGAATCTGAGGATATAAAATAACTGCTCTGTTTAGCTCAGAATTAGTTTCTCTCCATTTTTTTCCCAGAAATTCTTTTTGTGTCATTACTTGTTTATCCACATTAGAACAAGAAAGCAGAAACAGACTTCAGTCTAGTTTCACAAAGGTAGTAATCCATTTGTGCATAAACTATGTCCGTTGATTTTGGATATATTCAATGATAGATTGTGGATTCTAATAGATTTTAGCAGAAGAACCATATATTCTTAAAGGAAAAAGGTTATTTTTCAATACTTTAGGAGGTGCTGCTAGGAATTAAACCTGGGGACTTTATATGCAAAGCATGTGTATTCTGCCTGTAAACTATTGTTCTACCTTGTTAAGGTGAAGAATAAATAGAGGAAATGAGGGATAATGTTAAACCATATTTTAATTATCTTGCTGTCAGAAACTTCAAGATCTATACAGTTTAAGTAAGAAAATTAACATATTACATTTAAAAAGTTAAAAATATTTGAGCTGACAAGACATTAAAATTGTAGGGGGGCAACCTGTTAGAAGCCATTGAAATTATATTTCAAAGCCAGCTGCTGATAAAAGCTTTTTTTAGATAAATGTTTTTACATGTATCTTTAAAGCTGTGAAACTAGGACACATTTGTAGGGGGGGCAGGCGGGGGCTGTATGGAAAGTAAAATCTACTGTTGAAAAGCCTCTTTCCAGTTTCTTTAAGAGATCTTTTCCCAGAAAAATTGAGAATAAAAATATCTCATTTTTAGATCTACGTGGAGAAGATAAATCTTAAAATACTCAGGTAGTTTAGTATTGGCAACAAAGACACTACCATATCTTCACTTTAAAAATGCAGATTATCATTTAATGGCAGCAAAGAGATTAAAAATATATCAGCCCCCACTGGTGCCATCTAATGTCTGTCCCAGCCTGTGTGGCCTAGGTATTAGTAGACCTAGACAGAACTTCAGTTGAGCCTGATCACAAAGGAAAGGAGGAATAGAAGGCCTGATCTTGGCACAGGAAGAGAGGAAAAGAAATGAAGGGAATGAATGGAAGATTAAAAAAAAATAAGGAAACATTATAAAGAAAATGAAATGAAATGAAAATAAAATTATTTTCAATTACAAGGGGTACTATTGGAATTTTTGGTCTTAGACTCTAAACTGTCATGGAACATACGTAACTGCTATGCTGTATAAAGATAAGAATGTAGGAGTTGAGACTGTTACAGAACCAGAATGGAAAATTCACGAGAGGGAGGAGGGGGAATTCAGTTTTCATAGAGCTGTGAAGCTTTCAAAGTCTCTCAACCATTAATTTCAGACATATGGGACACAGTGTTGTGGTACAGAGCGTAGCATTTATATGATGGACAAATAAGCTTTAATGATGAGTCTGATATTTTTCTTCTTCAAGTGTTTTACAAAAAGTCTTCACAAGACTTTAAAAACAAAACAAAACTGGCATTGCAATAATATTTATTTTGATCTGATCTATTAAGAACACAAGGATGAAACCAAGGTCTGGCATTTCAGATACTTATGTGCATTGAATGTATCATTTCTGCCAGCTGCTGTCCACAGATTAAAGGGAGATGCATTTGAGTGTAGTGAATGGGAAGAAATCCTATCTGCACGGAGGTCAGACATGAAAGAAGTAAAAGAAAACTTAAACCTGATCTGTTAATCTAATCTAATCTAATCTGTCCATCTAGATAATGGGCAAATATTGTCTAAAGTAAGAAAATAAAATGTTAAATATGATATCTTCCTACTCCTACCCAGGAAGGAATAGGAAGATATTCTTTCTCAGGTGAGCTTTCTTTTTTCTTTTTTTTAAAGGAACCATTTTATTTGGGGGGGGGAGGTGTTTATATGCCATTTCTGTCCCAGGGGGAGTGGGACGTGACATCCTGACTACTTTAGAACTAGGACAAGAAGGCCATAATACCTTGGAATCCAGGACTGGACATCCAGGAAATATAGCAGCAACCTATCATTTAGTGGAAATTAAAGACAAATTTGGACTTTCAATTTTGCTTTGAAAACAATTTGAGTCTTGGTTATTTTATTTTTTATTTTGTTCTGCTGGCATGAATGTAACTGTGGGGAGAAATTTAAAGGTCTTCTCAAGGGAGCATATCTAGCCCATCAATTTCCATGCAATGTGTGCACTGAATGTGCCCTGTTACATCAAGCAACAACTGGAAGCCATGATTATCTCTTAAAAAATAAGAAAATACAAGGAAAACATAAGAAAAGCCTGTTTGGATCAGGTCTGTCCTGCTTAGCATTCTGTGTCGTGTAGTGGGCTGCTGCATGTATTTGAGAATCTGAAAAGCCTAAAGAGGAGGATGATAGTTACCGTATATTCCATAGTTATTTCTTCCCTGCGACTGGTACATGGCATTCTGTTTACGATTTGGGAGGTAATAAACTGCTATTAATAGCTGTTGAATACATGGTCTTTCATGAAATGTCCTTTTAAAACCATCCAAAGTGGCTGCTGTTATTTCAAACAGTAAATTCCATTATATTTAATTTAAAAAAGTATTTCTTTTTGTCTTGATACTTGCCATATTTATTTTCAATGGGTGACTTGGAGTTTAACCATTGTGAAACAAGGAAATAAATCTCTCTGTATCTGGATTATCTATGTCATGCATGACTTTTTATCGTGTGCCCTCTTACTCTTCTTCATTTCAAGTTAAAAGGGATCAGTTAGTTTAGACGTAGCCTTTCCTCATAGCTGAGCTGTTTCAATACTCTAATCATTGTAGCTACTTTTTCTTATTTCAACCTTTTCTAGTTATACAATGCTCTTTCTCAAATGCAGTGACCAGAACTGGTCAGCAATACTTTTTTATTGCTTGTGTTTCCTTTTTTAAAAGAATAGTTCATTGAATTATTAATAAAGAAGCAACGCCTAAAGCTTACATTGGTATCATCCTGAAATATCAATTTCTCAGTCAACAGCTACTCAGTATTGTTTCTGTTGAGCTCATCGTGTTCTTCTCCATCTAGACTCTCAGGTGATGATTGGTCCACGATTAAGGTATAAAATTGGGTATCATCAACCAAATCAGGAGACTAACTCCAAAGGAAGACTAAGCTATACTTTACTAAGATAGGCTACAGTAGCAAAATCATGCATGATTTCCTATGTTTTTCCTTTCCTCACAGTTGGAAGGAGGGAGAATTGGTCTGAGTATTTTTCTAATACTTTCCTACATCCCTGGATTTAAAGCAAGCTTCAGCACCTGTCGTTGTCCTAAAGACTTCTGGATATTTTCTCCAAGATAACTTCCATGGCTCCTACATGGATGATCCCTCCCAACAGTTCATGTAGATGTTAAATGAAATAAGGGAGTAAGTAGATTATTGGAGTACCTGAAGCCATGATCTCCAGTCTCCTACAAGGTCTGATTGAAATTGTCCAAATAGGAAGGATTGGAACCAGTGCAACACAATGTATATTATACATTACGTATTATATAAATATGAGGTCTGTGTCCCTTCTAAGACATCCTATCTTGAAAACTTCATTCTGCATTGTGGCTTTAATGGAACAAATATATATCCTGAACTAGGAGCAAATTGCACTGATTGCAGGGTTTTTTGTGCCTTTCAATCAGTCTTGATTCCTGGTGATTGACTGCACAAGTCCCTATAGTTTTCTTGGCAAGATTTCAGAAGTGATTTGCCATTGCCTTTTTCTTCTTAGGGATGAGAAACAATGAATGGCTCAAGATCACCCAGTTCTTTTTGTGTCCAAGGCAGGACTAGTACTCACAGTTTTTAATATTGTTCTTTTTTAATATTGTTCTTAGAAAATTTTAGCCTACATTTTAAAGTTCAAGTCTTTAGAGAGTGTTCAGTCTGATATGAATAAAAGCATGAATTGATATGTGATAAAAATAAAAATTTCTAGAAACAAATGGGATATGCATGTAATCACATGATCACAACATGCAAAGAGATTAAAATATTTATAGATTAAAATTGAATAGTGATTCAATGAGGTGATAAAGCACCTATGTAATATAGTCATAAAAACAGAATTTATCATAAGCTTTTGCCAGAAGAAATATAATTTAGCTCTGGTTACTTGTATATGACTGTTGCCCAGGCAATGTCTGTATGTAGAATGAGGAATGATAAGAGTAAATAATGGTTTATTTTCCTTGTGCAAAAAATAACACATTAATCATCTCTTACCTCTGTGTCCAGACCTGCTTTGACTGGAGAGATTCTTCCTAACTGGTTTTCTGAAATAAGAATAATTGTGCAATATTAGAAATTTATTGCTAAATACCATAAGAGGTTTTCCTCTTTTCTTTGACTAATAAGTAAACAAACAGAATGCCCCTCACCCTCTTTCTGGTTTTATGATTCATAGTAAGATTAAATCAAACTATATAAAGAGAAAATAAAAAATAAAATTGACAACCATTGTAAGAAAAAAAGTAAAATATAGTGCATTAAATAAAAATTACTGGCCTTGTTAAGCTTCTCTTATTAGTTCTGTCATATGTGAATGTTAAGTACAAAATGAAGGGAAGTAAGGTAAACAAACATATTAAGGGTTTCTGTTTGTATTGCAGTTACATGTAATTATTAACAGCTCATTTAGTGCCGTTCAAAGTTACAATAGCACTGAAAAAAGTGATTTGTGAATGTTTTTCACACTTATGACCATTGCAGCCTCCCTATGGTCACATGATCAAAATTTGGATGCTTGGCAACTGGCATGTATTTATAATGGTTGCGGTGTCCCGGGGTCATGTGATCACCTTTTGCGACCTTTAGACAAGCAAAGTCAATGGGGAAGCCAGATTCACTTAACAACCATGTTACCAACTTACCAAGTTAACAATCGCTGTCTGCTCTGGAGCATCACAGCTACATTTTGAAGAAGAGAGATTTCCCCATTTATGGAAGAGACTAGTGTATGATTGATACATTATGCTATAGAAATTATCTAGAAGGCACTTTAGATGTATGTTGGAAATGTCAAAATATGACAGGACATTTATCATGCTTGATGGACATATAAAAAAGCTAAAAAAAAAAAGTTTGGATCCAAATACATATTTTGACACAGAAGATTCAAAGATTAATATTCAATTGAAGACATTTTTTTTTCTTTTTAGGATTGATTAATGAATAAACAGCCATGGAAAATTATTTCAATGTCTGATCACAGTAGCAAGATTACTTTTGTATGCATAGAGATGGAAAGATCTGCCTCTATGGAGGTATAGTTGTGAAGTAGACAGATTTTCTGAAATAAATACATTAGCTTCTTTGATTAGAGAGAAGACATTGATTGCTGACCAGAAGTCTCTTATGAACCTTTTGTGTAAAAATGAAAAAAAAAAAAAAGAACCTGTGAATGGTTAGACAGGATCAAATATTGAAAAAAGTAGTTTGAAGGATACAGGAATTAATTTCTTTAACTTTTTTGTTTCTTTTCTATTTTTCTTTAACTTTTTTTCCCTTTTTTTGCACTTTTTTTTACTTTGATTTCTTTTTCTTTTTTCTTCACTATTTTCTATTAGCTTTATCTTCTTATTTAAAGGTTTTTAATAAAAATTATACATTAAAAAAATGCTTTTAAAAGTCTCTGACGATCCCAGCTGAGTTGCCTGATCAGCAGAGGCTTTTTTTTCTTTTAAAAGCCTCTGACGATCCCAGCTGAGTTGCCTGATCGGTAGAGGCTTTTTCTCTTTTAAAAACATTTTTTCTACAACCTCTTCAGCCATAGAAAAGATGCTTTTAAAATTAAAAAAAAGCCTCTGATGATTGCGCGGCTCAGTTGGGCATGGGGTGGGGGGCGTAAGGATGTTTGCTACCAGTTCTCCCAACCACCCGTCGCTATTGCTACTGGATCGGGTGATCCGGTCCAAACCGGGAGCATTTCATCTCTGCAATAAATGGAGTTTTGGTGAGCAACCTCGGAACATCATATGAATAAGTGTGTGTAGATATTATGGGGAGATCTCTGATATGCGTTCCAGGGGTGGGTTCCACTTACCTTTACTACCGGTTCGCAGCAGGAGTGCACATGCGCAGATCACCCATGATGAGCCTTCCGCCAGTTTTACTACCGGTTCTATAGAACCAGACAGAACTGGGAGCAACCCACCACTGATGCGTTCAGAGGGCACTGTTCCACACTATGTCTCACTATCTGCTTTGGAGCACCACAGCTACATTTCGAAGGGGAGACTGCAATGTTATGTCCTAATTCTATTGTGGCCTCATAGCTCCATAGAATGGGGCAGAGCTGAAAGGCTCTGAGGAGGGAGATTGAACAATATAATAATATAACCCATTACTTCTGTTTAACTTTCACATACCTGTACCTGTTAATATCCAAGTTTTCTGTTTCACCACCAGCACCAGGATTCTCTATTTTCTCCCTCTCTAACTTTTTTGCAATGTTCTTCTCCTCTGGGGTTTGATAGAAGGCCTCATGAACATTCTCTATTTTGAGAGGTGGTGGTTTGATTTCAGGAGTGGGGGAGCTCTTAGAACGTACAGCAGTTGGATCATTTTCTTTTTTGGTTTCCTTTGCCTGAGTAGTGGGGTTTTGAATGACAGGACAAATGCTCTTCTTCTTATTCTTCTTCTTCTTCTTTGTCTTTTTTTCAGGTGCACATTGAGATTCTCTCTGAAGAGGTGGGCTCTGAGGAGAGGAATATTTGGAGATTGAATTTTAATTTCCCTATGCTATAGTTCTGTAAACTGGAGTTGACAATTTGTAAATTTGAGATTTAACACCCAGTATAGCCTATCACTTTAACCTGAGATTTAGGCAAAGGGTTTAATTTATTCTCCTGCGGAGAATAAACTCTGCGGAGTCCTACGGAGAACTGCAGAGTTAAGGCTTTTTATGTATTTCAGCTGCCAACTCCCATACAGTATATACAAGCATAGGGGGAATGGATTTAAAATGTCCTTTGCTTCTGCCTCAGGTGTTGAATGAGATAGTATTTTTCACTTTATGTCTTTGCAGACCCCAGAAGTCTCACAGTATTTTTCAAGTAAGGTCAACACTCTTTCTACTGGGGAGTTGAGGAAGATTAAAGTATGCAATGAATGTATAAACCGGTGATGGCTAACCTTTTCTGAATCGAGTGCCCAAAGGGTGCCCGAATCCCCCCAAATGCAATTCGTGTGTGTCCCATGTATGTGCCCCACTCCCGCGCATGTGCAGCAGGGACCCAAAGACCAGCTGGCTGATGGGAGGCATGTGCACATGCACAGCAGACCTGAATTGGGCTGACAGCTCGTGTGCCCACAGAGAGGGTGCTGCGTGCCACCTCTGGCACATGTGCCGTAGGTTCACCATCATGGGTATAAACTGAACTGAACTGAACTGAACTGAACTGAACTGAACTAAACTAAACTAAACTAAACTAAACTAAACTAAACTAAACTAAACTAAACTAAACTAAACTAAACTAAACTAAACTAAAAAGGTTAAAGTGTGCAATTAATATATCGTACTCAACGTGCAGTCCTCAACCGAACTATATCCATGGAGGGAAATAAGCAGTGGGGTACCCCAAGGTTCCATTTTAGGCCCAGTACTCCTCAATATCTTCAGAAATGATTTAGATGAGAGAACTGAAGGGAAATTTCACCAAATTTGCAGATGACACTAAGCTGGCAGAAATAGCCAACACCTTAGAAGACTCAAAAGATCTTGACAGACTTGAGCACTGGGCCCTATCAAACAAAATGAAATTCAACATAGATAAAATTAAGGTTCTACACTTAAGTAAGAAAAACCAACTGTATAGGTATAGACTAGGTCAGGGGTGTCAAACTCAAGGCCCGGGGGTCAGATCCAGCCCATGGGTTGCTTAGGTCTGGCCTGTGGGGCCACCCTGGGAACAGTGAAGGACTGGCCCATGGTGCCTCTGATAGTGAAAACGGAGCTCGGGAGAGCCGCACACAGTCCTCACAAGCACCATTTTCAGCTGTGACGGCCTCTGCAACCCTCTGCCAGTGAAAACAGAGCCCAAGTTACGGTTAGGGAGCCCGTTTTCACTGGCAGAGTGCTCGGGCTACCACAGGTGTCCCCGACATGAATGATGTTCAGCTGCCCATGCCCCCCGCAGCCATGGTCCCCCGAGGTCAAACACAACCCTGATGCGGCTTTAAATGAAATCGAGTTTGACACCCCTGGAATCTTGGCTTAATCCCACCATGAGAGGGATCTTGGAGTCTTAGTGGACAATCACTTAAATATGAGCCAACAGTATGTGGCAGTAACCAGTGCAAGCCTATGCTACCTTAATAGAGGGATAGAATCAAAATCACATGAAGTTCTAATAATGCTTTACAAAGCCTTATTAAGACCACACTTGGAATACTGCATCCAGTTCTGGTTGTTGTGGCCCCGCCCTCTGAGCCTGTCCCATCGGAGGAAGAAAGCTCCGAGCATGAGGAAGAGGAGTCAGCCAGGCCTCCCTCTCCAGGCCCCTCCCCTCTGGCATTGTCTCAAGTGCCGGCCGAGGGAGAGGAGACAGCTGATTCGAATCAGAGTGATGAAGAAACATCATTCCTGGACGCACGCCTCCGAAGGCGTGATAAACGTTTGCAGCATTTTAGGAGGCGTGCTAGGGATTAGAACTGAGTCACTGGACCACACCCCAGAGACTATATAATAGAGGGTAGTGGTCAAGGATCCTTGTGACGAACAAAGCAAACCTTAGATAGTCACTAAAGCCTCGTCCGGAACTGCTGAGAGAAAGATTTAAAGTGTCGGACATTTGGACTCTTGAGTATTTATCTTTCTGTTTTACTTTGAAAATAAAGTCACTTGGCAGACGGTGTGTCTATTGCTGCCAAGTGGAAGATAAGACCTGGGTGCGTTCCAAAGTGTTTCCTTAACCCTTGACTGGCTGTGTTTGTGTATGTGTGGGTACGGGGACAGATCACTGGTCACCACAATACAAAAAAGTGTTGAGACTCTGGAAAGAGTGCAGTGAAGAGCAACAAAAATGATTAGGGGGCTGGAGGCTAAAATATATAAAGAATGGTTACTGGAATTGGGTATGTCTAGTTTAATGAAAAGAAGGACTGGGGGGGTACATGATAGCACTATTACAATATTTGGGGGACTCCTACAAAGACAAAGGGGTCAGACTATTTTCCATAGCACTAAAAGGCAAGACAAAAAACAATGGTTGAAAACTAAGCAAGGTGAGAAGCAACCTATAAGTAAGGAGAAATTTCCTAACATGTTCTACCTAAATTCAAGTAACATCTCAGCACAGCCTATGACTTTAACCTGAGGTTAAGGCAAAGGGTTTAATTTACTCTTGTGCAGGAAGAATTTCAATTTCTGTTAAGACTCTATGTCAGTGATGGTTAACCTTTTTGGTGCTGAGTGCCCAAAGCATGTGTGCATCCACACGCACAAGCAAATGCATGCGCATGTGCCCTAATCCCCAAAATGCAATGCGAGCGCCCCTGTGCATGCACCCTGTTTGCACCCCCCTGTGCATGCGCCCCGCATGGATGCATGCATGTTCCCTGTGCATGTGCCCCCCCATATGCACCCCGGTCCCATGCCCTGTTTTGGCTTCCAGGTTGGTGCAGGAGGCTTTTCAGGCCCAAAACTGTGTGTGTGTGTGGGGGGGGGGCGCTCGCGATCTCCACAGTTTCTCCCCCCCAGTGCGTCCTAGCTTTCTCCTCCATTCCTGCCTTCCATGCCTTCCCCGATCTTTGCAGTTTCTCCCCCCATTGCATGCTAGCTTTCTCCTCCATTCCTGCCTTCTGTGCCTTCCCCGATCTTTGCAGTTTCTCCCCCCCATTGCATGCTAGCTTTCTCCTCCATTCCTGCCTTTCGTGCCTTTCCCAGTCTTTGCAGTTTCTCCCATCAGCGCGTCCTAGCTTTCTCCTGCATTCCTGCCTCCCATACCTTCCCCGATCTTTGCAGTTTCTCACCCCAGTGTGTCTTAACTTTTCCTTCATTCCTTCCTTCCGTGCCTTCCCCAATCTTTGCAGTTTCTCCCCCATCACATGCTAGCTTTCTCCTCCATTCCTGCCATGGAGAGGCACCTGCAGAGGGTGGAACCTGCGGAGTTTGGGGAAGTCCCAACTCCATGATTGTGTGGCAGAGACCTGAAGACCAGCTGGCCAGCGGGAGGCACTCGTGCATGCGCGGTGGAGTTGGGCTGGGGTGACAGCTGGCGTGCCCGCAGAGAGGGCTCTACATGCCACCTGTGGCACGCGTGCCATAGGTTCGCCATCACGGCTCTTTGTATTTCAGCTGCCAACTCCTGTATATAGAAGCACAGAAAAATAGATTTAAAATGTCCTTTGCCTCAACCTCAGGTGCTGAATGAGAAAGTATTGTGTCACCTTATGTCTTTGCAGCTCCCAGAAGTCTTACAGTATTTACAAGGAGGGTCAACACCTTTCTGCTAGTTTTTGGGAGTTGAGGAAGGTTAAAGTGTGCAATTAATGTATTGAACCTTGCAGGAATTGAAGGCATCCATTTAATCTTCTAAAATTTTTACTCCCCATTTTGAGTTGTTTATTTCTAAGTTGAGTGGGTTTAGGGAGAAAAATAAATGCCATAATACTGCATCCCTTTAAATTAAGGCCATAAAATTTGACTCAGGTGACACTATATTATCCTTGGTTATTCAATATGTGATTCCTGAAAGAAACAAAAACAGCTTATTGCCACAAAAAGGTTACAGATAGCCTTCATTTAGTGACCACAATCGGGACCGACAACTCAGTTATTAAGTGAAGTGGTCAGTGAGTGAAACCACAACTGTACTTATGGTCTTCAACTTTGCTTTCCTTTACAGACCTGGAAATATATATGAGGATTAGTCACAAAGTTACTTTTTCATCACTGTTGTAACTATGAATGACTGTTACAGGAGGCAATCACTAACCAGGGACTACCTGTATTGTTTTTTGCCTTAGACCAGGGTTGTCAAACTCACGGCCCGCAGGCCGAATGCGTCACACACTGGCCACGTCCACGCCCCTTTAGTGAAGGGGGGAAAAGGCCTGATACATCACATGACAACACGAGTTTGACACCACTGCCTTAGACAGAGAACTTAGCTCAGCTCACCCTTTTGTTCCTTGTAATATATAAGGGCAGTATATCTCCCGCCTTCACTACTGTCACTTAAGAGCACAGGAAGCATCCTGCTGGAACAAGTCAAAGATCTATCTAGTCTATCCAGCATTTTGTGGAAAACAATGACATGATGCATTCAGAAAATTCATAAGCATGACAAAAAAGAGATAGACTTCTTCCACTATTGTTCTTTTGCAAATGGTCTTTAGAGTATATTTATTCTGCTACTTAATTCTTTTGCAAGCAGAGATTATCTTATAATATGGGAAGTAACACTGCATATTAAGGTGAGTGCCTTGCCTGAAATTTTGTTACAGTTCTTGATGGGAGAGAAAAGGATAAAGAGCAGTTGACTTGTATGGATATGCAAATTTGGCTGGCCTTGAGATCTTTGTTCCAATCAGATACATTCCTGAAGTAATTAACTGATTCCAATAGTACAAGAAAGTTATGTGCTTCGAAACAGAGATGCATTTTCTGGAAATTAAATATATATCTGTAAGTAAGGAGTCCATTCATTTCCAGTAAGGGAAACGAAAGATTATTTTCTATTTGTTGTGCTCCTTGATAATTCTCAGGATTTCAGAATTAATACAACTGAGGGGGATCTTACTTTAGGTTTCGGAGGTGGAACTAGAGGTGCACTATGCTTCATCAATTTTTTGTTTTCCAGCTTCTGCTGGTTGAAATTTATTTTTGAAGATGGCCGTATCATTTGCACAAGCTTGATCCAATCAGCGAAAAGGTCTTGCTGCTGATGTGATGTAGGGTACAGCTGAAGGTAGTAGGTGCGGCCAGTCACTAGTTTAAGTCGCAGCTGCTTCTTTTCCAAGTTGTGGATTGAGATCTTGACCAAGCACAAAGGGAATAACCTATGTGATACAAAATGGTTTTGAAACACTGAAGGCTTTTAGATGCAATGTACCTCAAGATAGTATCTAAAGGGTTCACATGTAGGAAAGCACTTCATGTTTCCTTATTAATTACAGTCAACTGGTTCTTTATATTTTAATAGATGGGTCTTCATATGGATCAGTATCTTGTGCTGCTCCTTTTAAGTTTCAATATTTTAGGAGTAAACTAGATGACCTTGATGGAGAGATAGAGAATTTGTTGCTTAGACAAAATTTGCTGAAAATTTTTAAAATCCTCAACAAGATAATATTTGGAAGTAGTTCAGGCAGGTGCCTAGCTTATTCATTGAAACATAAGAAGGACAAGGAGATACAGAACACGGATATAAGAGAATATTTTAGTATTTCAGAGTTAAGCACTGATGATATTATCTAGTATGGTAACAAAAGGACTGCAAAAAAGCCATCAAGCTCACAAAATACAAGTACTCCATGGATCAAAACAATTAGACTTTCAAGATTATTATATCAGTCTCAATAAATGTGTTTTAGCCTACTGGTTAATTAGCTGATTTGGAAAAACATTTGTTATAGAAGCTAACATCAATCTTGCAACTCTCATTATTTCTGTACCTCTTCCTCCTCCTTATAGTTCAGTATATTAGGGATAAACAGCTTCCAAATGTTATCTTGCTGTAGACATTAAAAATTATTCTGCCCCTTTTGCCTAAGGTGCAGGTCCTATTTATCTATAACAAGGTTGTCTTCCTACTCCATTCTATGTATAGTTTTAACAGGGTATATAATGTTTTGAAAAAGGCATGTGCAAAATTTTAGGGACCTGTTTGATGAAAATAGCATTTGGGTTCCTAATAATTTTTTTGCTTTGGATCTTGCTTGTTCCAAAAGTCTGCAGTTGCTAAAAGGAGTTTGGATTAGAGTTCAGAATTAATTCTACACTCTCCTATTATTTGTTCAGAAAGGCAAAAATACTGTAAATTACAGAAGAATAAAGAAAGAGTTAATTTTCTTCAGCTAGAGCAATCTAAGGCATGGAACACATGGTATCTTTAACCTTTTACAAGATTTACAATTCATAAAGCAAATTGATCTTGAATTTCTATAAAGAGAAATTGCTCTATTATTATTCCATCAAATCCAAATTTGTATTGTGTTAACATATTATAACTGTATAACAATATTATACTAATCCAATGGTAGATATCCAACCCGGTGCTGCATATAGATTAAGGGATTATTGAATCAGATCAAGTACTGGTGTATTCCTTCCAGTCATATTGTATATTAAAAGGGTGTATTTTGTACTGGCTCATGACTAAAACAAAATCGCTTTTGTTGTTGTTGTTGTGTAAAAAGAAAGAAGTCCTCCTTACTGCATGCACTGAGCAATCTAGTCATGAAAGATAGAGTTTGGGAAAGAACATCAGGGGCAAGGAGGACCTCAGCAGGCCAGATGATAAGATCTTGATGGACAGTTCAGAAGTTACTATCTTAGAATGTCTTAAATATGGAAGATTATACTCTGGAGAAGAGTGTGACTCACCTTTTCAGTTCCAATTTCCCTGGGAGGGGCTGATGGAATATGGATGTGGATTTTGAAATATGTTCTTCAGATGAGACAATAGAGCTTGCCAGAAGCAGGGTGTTAGGGATCGGCAGCGTGGGAATGGTGGAAGTCACTCCAAGTGTAATGACTTTCTTCTTATTGTGGACATTAATTGGGTTACCTTCTTTATTGATCTAAGTCACATGATAAAGATTTATGATATTTATATTATATTACATTAAAATATATTATAGATACATTAAAATAAATTATTATAGTCATTACATATAAAATATTTAAGCCTTAAGGGTTTATATTTATGCAATTTATCCAACTCCTCAATCCAGATAGATTCTAGGCAGTTTATAGAATCTCTTTGCAAGCCACCAACTATTATCAAATGATCCATGCTACTAAAAAAGCTTAAGATGTGAAAATGAAAGCAAACTTGTTTTGATACATGCGTGATAGCACAAGGGAGAGTGTTAAAAACATATTAAGGTGGCGTGATAACCAGATAATACAAGTAAAAAAAAAGAATAGAAGATGATGGCTTGTAAAGTATACACAGTGGGGAGAAGACTGGTTCTCAAACAATGCCAATTTTAATGATACTGGTATATATAGATATATAGATTTTTTTTATTAAAGCAGTTTTTTACACAGAATAGGAACAGTACAAAATTTTAAGTTAAAGATAAGACAAATGGGAAAAGTAATGAAAAGTGAGCAAGAAATGAAACGAAATAGAAAAGAGGTGAAAAAAGAATAATACTTCCAATTTTTAAAACAGTGATTATAAGTACACTTATATTTTACTTTAACATGATCCTGATTTTTGAAACTTGTTATCCTTTCCTTTTATTGCTTTTTAAATAGCTTTATTCCTGCCCAGATATTAATCAATCTCTCAACCAATAAATAGAGAAACATGTCTTATCTGGGGGGAACTGTTTGATACTATTATTATTAAAATGTAATCTTCATTTCGATTCACAATCTAGGACTGGTAATAACTTAATAGTGCAAGTGCTAACCAAGGTCCTAAGAGCTGGTTTTTAAAAAATTATTATTATTGCTATTGTTGTTGTTGTTGATGATGATTTAATCTTCATTTCGATTCACAGTTTGGGACTGGTAAAAACTTAATGGTTCAAGTCCGAACCAAGCACCTAAGAGCTCTTAAGGTAACGTCTGATTATATAGGCAGTTCCGAGTAAGGTGGTTTTTTGCAAAGTCAGAATATTCGGGTCTGATAAATTCAAAATTTCCATATATCTAGGCAACCCTTTGGGTATTGCTTCAAGGGCTCTTATTACTATTAGTACAATCATTGATTTCCTCCTCCACAATTGCTCAACTTCAATTTGCAGACTGCAGTATTTCATTATTTTTTCTAGATGTTTCTCTTCAATTCATGCATTACCTTGAAATATCAATGAACCAAACTTTTTTCTTTTCCACAATATTGATGTCAGGCATGTTGTGGGCCAGTTGTCTGTTTATTTGGATTCAAAAGTCCCACAGAATCTCAACCTGTTCATTTTCAAGAACTTTGTCAATTTGGCACCAAGTACTTTTTGCTGCATTTAAATTATTGTTGTTATTATTGTTGTTATTGTTATTAATTATCACACAGTTAGCCAGATATTCAGACTGGATTTAGCATTTTTGTCTACCTATCAAACCCTTACCAAGGAGCTGGGATAGGCAGATCTGGATGTTTGATGGTATCACAGATATCATTGCAGGATGGAAGCTGTTCCCAGTAAAGCCGCCTTTTGCAATTGACTGATGGCGAATTTGTCAATACTAATGGTATTCAAGTGGTGCTCCAGTTGTTTTGGGATTGCACCCAAGATGCCTATTACTATTGGCACTATCCTTGCTTTCTTTTACCACAATTGTTCTATTTCTATTTGTAGGTCTTTGTATTTTATTATCATCTCCAGTTTTTTGTCTTCTATTCTGCTGTCTCCAGGCACTGCCACATCCACTATCCAGACTTTTTTGTCTTTCTTATTGACAATTGTTAAATCTGGGGTGTTAGGTGCTTGTCTGTTGCTTCTACCCTGTGACAATATCTGTAACACCATCAAACATCCAGATCTGCCTATCCCAGCTCTTTGGTAAGGATTTTATAGGTAGACAAAAATGCCAAAGTTAGTCTGAACATCTGGCTGACTGTGCCGTGATAAATAACAATAATAATAATCACCCTGCTTGGAATTAACACTCAGATGTTAACTTAACAGCTCTTAGGTCCTTGGTTAGGACTTGTTAGGAGGTGTTAAGTTTTTACCAGTTCCAAACTGTGAATTGGATTGATGATTAACAACAACAATCACCACCACCACAACAAAAAACAGAACTAAGTAGGAAGAGGCTCTCTTCCTACTTAATGACCCTCAACTTCCTTCTGTCCATGCCTCAGAAAGCTGCCTATCCTTGTTTATTTAAACTATACGTTTCATAATTCATACCACTATTCATTTTCAAACCCAGTTTTGGATCCAATCCCATGAAAAGATAGTAATGGTGGTAGAAAATATGTTATATATGAAAACCTCATCTGACTCTGGACTGAAACCAGACTTAATTGTGCTTAGATTATTAATACATTTCATTGATTGTAATAACTTTGTTCTAAACTGACAAATAATGCATTCAACTTTCGGATTTTAACTCCCAAGATGAGCTCCTTGGAAATGAAAAATGGAAATGTTTACAAGTGACTGGAAGGACTGGAACTAAATGGCCAGTGGATCACATTTTGTTTGATGGTTTCCAAATTGTACTGGTTTGTAATAATCACAAGCAATTAATTTCTCTTTATCTGGTATAAAAGATAAAGTATAACTTTCAAGCAGGATTATGCTTTAAGAGCCTTTCCTTGTTAGAAATTAAATTATTCTCCTAACTATATAAGCTGTTTTACCTTTGACTCATTTCACCTCCTTTCCCCCAAGCTCTCTATGAGAGAGAAAGTACTTACCTGGAAGAAATCACTTTCAAACATGGGGGAATACTGAAACATCTCATATTCCCCCTGCCGTAATAAGCATTCGAGTGTCTTCATTCTTCTGTAGAAAAAGCTCTTTGCGCAGGTTGTTTCAGGCCCAACACCTCAAAGCTCTTAAAAGGGAAAAATGCCATTCAGAAATGAGGCTAATCTGGAATCCAGATTACTTGCAAAACTTGATATTAATTTAAGGCAATAAAATTTAAAGTTATATGTGAAATACTTTGAAGTGCAAATGAAAATGACTTTTCCAAATTTCTTTTGAGTTCAAATTGGAATATTTTGCATTTCTTGGAATCCTTGGAACATTTTCCATTTGAATTTAAAACTTTTTCATCAATGACATAGGTATTGAAGTATATAAATTATAATTTGAAAGTATCATTTTACCTATTATTTAATTATAATCATAATATTTTTAATACAGAAAACTTAAATTTGCCATGAAAAAACTTCCTTTCCATAACACTATTGAGAATTATTCACTTAATAAGTTAAAAAAGCAACAATTCTTTGTAGGGATGCTTATTGTTTATGCAGTAGAGTTGGAATTGTTTATTTCATGCATTTGTATTTTCCCTCAGGGGAAAAAAAATAAACAGAGCCATTCAGAACAGTAAATTTGGATCTGCATTGCAGGATCATCCCAGGATGCTTTAGATTTGCTGCTCTAGGGAGCAAAAGATACTTTCCCTCCTCCTGTAGTCATTTCATGATATTCCCAGATCAGCCTGAAGCTGGTTTCTTATTGTATTGTATGTAGGTCTTTGGTTATTCGGGTCTTCTCCCACGTAAAATTGGAAGTGTCTTGGCAACGTTTCGACGAAGTCTCATTCGTCATCTTCAGGCTGGTGTTCTCGGCTTCGTGCTTCCAGGAGCAATGTGAGATCGCAGCTGTCTCTTCCTTTTAACTGCTAGTGGGGGTGTGAGCTGATTGGGTGGGAACTTGGCTGTGTTCTGATTGGGTGGAGGTGTGTTCTGATTGGTTAGGGGCTTGGCTGTGCTCTGATTGGATGGGGGGTTGGTTGTGCTCTGATTGGCTGAGGGTGTGTTCTGTTTGGGTGGGGGCTTGGTTGTGCTCAGCTTAGTCTGAGTTGCAGGGGGATTTGAGCTGGTGAGCTGCGTTGTTGTTGTTTGGCTTCGTGTTTGTGGCCGTGCGAGCTCTTCATGGTGGGTGTCAGTCTGCCTCATGTATGGATTGGAGGGGTTTAAAGTGGCTAATGATGCAGCTGCGGTCTGGCTTCTGGTCCTTGGTTGTGGCTCATTATCAGTGTGGGTTTGAGTCTGCTTTCTGCATGGATGTGTGGTGGTGACATCCTGTGTGGCTCTCGTGAGTGTGGGTCTGGTGTCATTTGTCGTGTTAGGGACTCGTTTGTCAATAAGGGCGGGTTTCCAAATGGCTGGTAGGCGGGAGGTATCATCTCGTTTGTTCATGCTGTATGGGCGTTTTTCTATCTCGATGGCTTCTCTGATTATTCTGTTGTTAAAGTGTTCAGTTTTGGTGATAGTTCTGGTCTTTTTAAAGTCAATATCATATCCTATGGCTTTAAGGTGTTGGACCAGGGAAGAAGTTGGTTCCTCTTTTCTGACTGAGTTCTTGTGTTCTTCTATGCATGCACTTATTCGTCTGTTGGTTTGTCTGATGTATGTGGTGGGGCAGGTGGTGCATGGGATTTCATATACTCCTTGATTTTCTAACTCAATTTTGTCTTTGGGGTTCCTTAGGATGGTGGATATTTTTCGGTTTATGCAGAATGCTGTCTTGATGTTATGTTTGTGGAGGATTTTGCTGATTCTGTCTGTGGTGCCTTTTATGTATGGGAGGAGGGCTTTGCCGTTTTCTTGTTCTCTGTCTTGGATTTTAGTGGGGGTTTCTTTTTGGATTAGGTTGGTGATCTTATTTCTTTGGAATCCATTGGATGTTAGTACGTTAGTGAGAGTGTGTAGTTCGGTTTTTAGGTGTTGTTCGTCAGCTAAGCGTTTTGTTCTGGAAATGAGTGTCTTGGCTACAGAGTTGATCTGGGCAGGGTGGTGGTGTGAGAGTGCGTGCAGATAGCGGTTTGTGTGTGTTTTCTTCTGGTAGATAGTGTGTCCTAGGGAGCCATTGGATTTTCTGTAGACTAAGACATCCAGGAAGGGAAGTTGTTTGTTCGCTTCTGTTTCCATGGTGAACTGTATTTTGGGGTGTAGGCTGTTGAGGTGTGTGAGGAAGTTGTCCAGTTTTTCTTTCCCATGTGGCCAGATTATGAAGGTGTCGTCCACATATCTGAGCCAGAGTTTGGGTTTGTGATCAGATTTTTCTAGAGCTTGGGTTTCAAAGTATTCCATATAGAGGTTGGCAATGACAGGTGAGAGGGGTGATCCCATGGGTGCTCCTTCTGTTTGTTTGTATTTCTGTCCATTATAGATGAAGTATGTGTTGGATAGGCAGTGGTTGGTCAGATCTAAGATGTGCTTGGGGGGGGGGGTGTTATATTTGTTTTGAATAACTGTCAAGGCTTCTTTGATTGGTACTTGGGTGAAGAGGGATATGACATCGAAGCTCACAAGTAGGTCACTGGGCTGTAAGTTTTGTTGCTTTATGATGTCTATGAACTGGAATGAGTTTTTTACGTATGAGGTGATGGATTCTGCATAGGGCTGTAGTTGTTTGGCGAGAAATTTGGCTAGGTTTTGTAGAGGTGAGCCTATGGAGCTAACTATGGGTCTAAGTGGGGTTCCTTCTTTGTGTATCTTGGGGAGACCATAAAGCTTAGGGCATCTGGAAAATATATATATATTTTCTTGTTAAAGGAGATTGTAACGTAAGAAACACCTTCAATCAAATAAGTTACTTGGTACTCAGCTAACTGTCCATTGTCAAGCAGCCATTTCATTTGAAAAATACATGAAATAAAATAGGTCCTTCTTAGTCATGTTTGGCATACTAAGGCCCTCAGCTTCATACTTTCTTTCTTTTCAGCAGGGTTGGATTCACTTCCGTGAGATTCTCAGGAGATCTGATTTCCACATTCTCCCATTAAGAGTTGCTTATAAATCTCTGAAGTGAGTAAGTGGCTTTGCAACTACCACAGTAGCCCGATGTCACTTTTAGAGTATAAGAAAAGGAGACCTTGGATTAATGGGATTTGTCTAGCAGTGGCCCCCTAAGTAGCAGCCTGAACATGCTGCTGACTCATCTTAGATGTGTCATTCAGTGAACAGCAAAAATATGTGGGTTTTTCTTCCAATCAGAGAAGTTGTTGCTAAATTTATTTCAAGATTGCAGCTTTTAGCAATTCTATTTTTTACTGTGGGCTCTTTCATCAAAACTATTTTGTTACAATTAATATGTGATTATTTTTAAATGTAATTTCATCAGACTACATTTTTATTGGAAAATTAGGATAGAACTCCAATTTTGAATTTCACAATTGAGTAAGTATATCTACCCTGGAAGTTCATTTTGATTTCATGTTCATTTAAACTACTAATTGCTAATTTCTTCTGATTACTAATTTTATATGACAGATCTTCATACTTTCATTTCATTCCCAGACTGTTACTGAAATGTTTTAAAGCAGGTATATTCAATCTGCAGCCCACAGGCCACATGTGGTCCTGAACATGTAGCCCCACAACATCATAAATATTCTAACATTATTATGAGATTTATATACATTAACAATAATTCATATTTAGACTTCTGGCTGACATCGCGGTACTATGGTGTTTCCCTGAAACTAGGACCTGTGGATAATAAGCCCAATTGTGCTTTCGAGCGCATGCGCTAAAATAAGCCCCCCTGAAAATAAGCCCCCCCCCAAATACTTAGATGCATTCGCAGCTACTGTGCAAACAACACAACCTGAGGAGGCAAGGCTGAAGAGGGGGAAAAGGGAGGGGAAACATGCCCCACTTCTCTTAGTGGCGGCTGCAAAGAGCGGCCACAAAAAAACTCTTGCCAGCCTTAGCCCTGTTGACCTGGGACTGGGGGGAGGGGGACTGGTGCCAGAGCTCCGAGCAGTGGCCGGTGCAGGCTGTCTGCGCAGCCATGAAGTGGGATTGGCATGGCCAGTTCTTGCCCACAGCATTGCTGGTGAGGATCGGGTCAGAGCTGCTGCCGCCCGAGATCAGCAGGCCAAATTCGATGAGCCAGATGCACTGCTGCCACTCAGGAGAAGAAGAGAGAGAGGAGGCACTGCAAGGGAGCCTATTTCTCATGTTCTTCTCTTCCCGGGCAGCAGCAGTGTGTTCAGCTCCCCAAACCTGCGTGAATGACAGGTGCATGTGGGGCATGTTCCCCCCCTTCACCTCCCACCTTACCTCGTGCTGTTTGCAGGTGAAGCAACAAAAAAGCTGCTGGAGGCAGTAGCCTGAGAGGCACTGGCAAAGCAGCTGGTTGATGCTCTGGCACCAGTCCCCCTGTCACAGGCCAAGCTTTAGGGGCCTCCTGTACCTCAAAAATAATAAGACCCCCAATAATAAGACCAAGGCTATATTTCGGGGGTCAGTACCAATCACAAGAAACAGAGCTCTCTGTTCCTGTGCTGGCTTCTCCCTGTTTGTGGGCTCTGAAAGGAGCCAAAGCCGCTTTGTAGGGGCAGCGAAGCTAAGGAGGGGCACTCTGAGATGTCACAGGAGAGATCACAACTCTCCTGCTGAACCCAGGGGCTTTTCCCCCTCTATGCCATGGTGAGAAGAGGCAGTCTAAGATGTCTGCCACAAAGCTGGGACATTCAAAGAACATCTAAGATTTGTGCTGGAGCAGAGTTGGTGAATAGTGTCTGGAACTGGGTGAGAAGAATCCTTTTTATTCAAATTTTAACCCCAAAAGAATATCCAGGAAAAGAGAGGCTCATAACTATTTTTAAAAGCAGCAGCAACTTAACACTCTGAGGAAAATTCCAAAACTGAAGGAAAAAGAATTAAAGGGGAAAAGGCAAAAGAAATCATTAAAAAGACAGAAAATTGAACTTTTAAATTGGATAGGTGTTGTTTTGGATAGGCATTTTGAAATGCTGGAATTATCTACTTAAAAAATTAATATTATTTTTACATTGTGGAAAACTGGAAAAAAATTGATTAACATTGAAATCTAATCTAAGAGTGCCACCTGCTGACGAAAGGAAGTATAACACACTCCCAAAATCTTGGAAATATTTGATTACAGGAGACTTAAATGTGAGAATAAGAAAGACACTATCATTAAAATGACCCCTGAAGATTACAACACAAGACAGAATCTATAGTGGGATTTAAGGAGCTTCTGGAAAACATATGGGACTATCCAGAGGAACAGGTTGATCAATTTGGGATACAAAGAATTAAAAATATTGAATTTTTTGAGAAGTGAGTTTAGTCTTGAATATATGGTTTTTGGATTATTGGACAAAAGAGGGACACAATAAAATTTAATGAGATGCTTCATCAAGAAGAAATGAGTGGAATCTGGGAAGAGATAATGGCATTAATTCAAAGTACAAGGGATACTGATAAGAAACCACAAGGAAATTATGAACTGAACTGAGGGCATAGATGAAAAGCTGGAAAATATAATACAAAGGACAATGAGTGATTAAGAGGAAGAGGAGGAGCCAAATGAAAGAGTAGATGAAAAAACAGAACAGACAAAACAAATGAAACAAGATGATAAGAAGGAGATAATAACAAAAATAATAAGGATTGAAGAAATAAGCAAAGGAGAGAATATTCTAAGGGAATTAAAAAAGGAACCGGAGAACCGGTTCAGAAGATTTTTCTGGAAGAGAGATAGGGGCAAGAGTAGATATTTTGAAAGCTAGACAATGGAAAAGGGCAGAGAAGGGAGCAATGTTTAAAATGAGTAGTCAAGATGTGGAAGATCCAAGAAAAGAATATGGGAGGTAAGCTAAGAAACAAACAATTAAAGCTTTGAAGTAGGTAAGAGATGATGGCTAGAAAGGGAATATGTTTAAATATAGTAGTGGCATAACCAAAAGTTAGAATAGGGATGGAAACTAGAGGGAAGGGGATTAATAAAATACACATTTTATATAATAAGGAGAAGTAATAATAAGAGGGGGAATCAGAATTTGAATGTTGGTTTTATCAAATATGTTAAAATAATATGGTGACTGGCACAAAAATAATATATTGAACTATTGAATAACCAAATAATGAAAGATTATAATCCAACATGAATATGTGCATACTTGCCAAATGTAACAAATATAATTATAATATTTTATTTGTATTAAAATGTATGACATGTAGAATATGGTGATTGGCATAAAAATAACATTGAAATTTTGAATAACTAAATAATGAAAGACTATAATTTAACATAAAAATGTGTATTATTATAAACAGAACTATATAAGCTTGTTAAATGTGATAATTGTGATCAATACTGTTCTATTTGTACCAAAATGTATGACACTCAGGTGCCACACAGTTCACGCATTGATATGTTTTTTAAAAATAAAAAAATAAAGAACTTGAAAAAAAACCCAATATTACATATTTTATATATGGCCCAAGACAATTCCTCTTTACTCAATGTGGCCCAAGCAACCCATGTTTTAAAGTCATCTTCAGTGAGTTCAATTTTAAAATGAATGTATCTTTTCTTTTATGTACACTGAGAGCATATGCACCAAGACAAATTCCTTGTGTGTCCAATCACACTTAGCAATAAAAAATTCTATTCTATTCTATTCTATTCTATTCTATTCTATAGCTTTCTTCCTTTGCTAACAATTTTTACTTGAACATCATTTAGCACGCTGCTTGGATAATGTTGTTATTGATATGGTAGGATCTCTCCAGCTTTTCTTGAACAGTTTATTCTTCTCTGGGCAATCCCGCTCCCCTCCAGTCACTGGGCATTGCAAGCCAAGGCTATTTTGGCTTTAATTGCAGGAGGGACTGGATACCTGGTCTGTAGAGAGATTTCTACTTGTATAATACTTGACCATTGCTTCTCCAAGCCTCTGTATGGGTGTCAGGTTCTATATGCGTGTCTTATAAATGCTAAGCATAAGTTTAGATTTCTTTTGAAAATGCAATAAACCTGCATTTTAAAAACAGAATTAGCACTCTGTTGAGAAAATGCTAGTCTAGAACTGTACTGATGGTTAACTTAAACTGAGAAAGAAAGCTGAATTCTGCCATTTCCTTCTGCCATTTCCTTCTGTTTTCGCTACAAAGGAGCCCACATAACTACCCTATTTACAGGTTTATCATATATAGGAGTATTATTTTGCCTCCTACAAAAGCTACTCTTGGATCCTCCCTCCATCATTTTCCCCTGTGCCTATTAACCCAGCTCATAGGTAACAGCCACTAAGGAGGGTGGAGGGTGACGTGGGAGGAAGCTCCCCTGAACTTTCTGCTTGACATTGCTGCTTCCTTCTGCGTTATCCTGCATACTGTCACACTGTAACTTGACATACTGTAACTTGTCATTCAGGCTATTTCTAGGTTTAGTGCTTTTAAAGCAGCAATAAACCTTTGTTCAGAAATATCCTACCAGATCACAAGTGGAGTACACCTCCATGTTCTAAAATGGGCAAAGTGACCGATAGCTAAACCTGCCATTCAAAGAATCATCTACACTTACCCAGAAAAGCCATTGGTTCCATTTTTTTTCACTACTAAGAATAAATAAGGTCAGGGGAATCTATCAATCACTTTCCTTAACTTGTTCACATTAAGTTGTAAGGACATCACATATTTCTGCCTCATTGCTGAGGCATAAGAGAACTTGGGCATCAGGACAATAAAATTTATGCCAACCCAAGGACTGGTGTGTTGCAATTTAATGTGATTCTCTAGCTGTGTGTGTTATTTGTACTGATTTTTTTGTGACATCATTCTTAACTTCATGTTTAGGAATCCCTGCCTCTTTCTCCAAATAACTACAATTCCCTAAAGATGGATGTTGTCTATAATATGTCTTTTTAATTAGACATAATGTACTAGTTTACTTGATACATTTTATGATTGAGCAAAAATTTGTATATACTGTAGGTATTCCATGTGAGAAAGGCAAGCTTTTTAATAGTTGAGATATATTTATATATATGTGCTAAGGTCAAAAATTAAAAGATCTTTTGTAGTATTAACTTGATGTATGTGATTTTAGCAACTTGAAATTTTGAAAGAAATTTTCATTTCAGTAGCCTCTGTCTGCTATTGTCTGAACATCTCTGTTTTGGGATCATCAGACTAAATGTTTAAATCTCTTTTTATTGTCCAGACTTGAGTTTAAATCAGTGGTGGGTTGCCCCCGGTTCGCACCGGTTCTATAGAACCGGTAGTAAAACTGGAGGGAGGCTCCGCCCACTGACCCTGACGTCATGAAAATGCTTCTGGGCATGTGCTTGCACAGAAGAGCGGCATGTGCATGAGCGAAGAGCGCGCGCATGGCACCATTGTGAACCGATAGTAAAGGTAAGTAGAACCCACCCCTGGTTTAAACTTCAATGATTATTAATCAATTATTAATATTAAATGAAAAAAATAAACTTTAATCAAGCACAATGTGCCTGCATGAATATACAAAGTACCTTTTGTTCATACCTGAATTACCACAGTCAGCTCCCCCCAAGGAGATGTTAGAAGGTTCACTTTCCAAATAGACTTAGTATTTTAAGCAGCTTGTAGTCACTGCATGTTTTTTGTTTCAAAACTCTTGTTCTCTTATTCTTAGTGTTGAGAACCTACACTTACCTGTGCTCTCTTAATTTATGTTGTGTTGCCTTATCAGCTGCTGACACTCAGAGGCCCTGGTTCATTGCCCCCCTACTTTGTCACACAGAAGCTGTTTTATGACATCACTAATATCTTTATTATCATTTTAGTTAGGCATTTTTTCCTGGCTTGCAAGTAAAGAATTAGGACAGAGACATTATGGACAAATAGAGAATTTAACTTAGTTTATTGCAGTTTTTCTGTCCAGAGAAATATAATGACAAAGTTCAAAATCCAGTAATAATATTATAATGATTTAATATGTGATGAAAATTTTAGATTTCAGTGTATAGATTTCATTCTTAAAAATCACTCAGATGTGGGACTTTAGGGACTTTGAGCTTGAGCGTACTTTATAATAAGGCTGGTGCCTTCTGGACTGCCTTATCTAGGGAGACAATATAGATTCTAGTCCTGACATACCTTTAATAGATGATCTATACATCATCTATATTAAAAAAAAATGGAATTTTAAAAGGTATTGGTTTCTTTTGATGGAATAAGCAATACCAACCTTTCCTATTTTCTAGTACACATGACAACACTGTTTTTGCTGGTTATTATTACTGCAGGCTGTAGGAAAAAAGCCAAATAGTAATAAATTTAGCTGGTGCAATTAATGCAATATAAATAATCAGTCAATATCCTCCTATTTTCACATTTCTATTTTGAACTAGTTAAATGATCTTCAAAGGCTGATGGCTCCAGCACAGCAATAATTGAAGCTAAGTCTACCTTCTCTTGTATGAGGTATAACTGCTGCACAATGAAATTTCTTTATGTACAGTTGAGTTTGTCTTTCCTTAGTCCATAACCCGTCATCTTTGTTATAAATCTAAATTCTGATATTATTAGAGGGAGAAAATAATTTTTCCCATCCATTCTTTTTTATGAACTTTGTGATTTTATATGATCTGCATGAATCGCTCTTGCTGTCTCTTGCCAACCTCTCCCCCTTTAGCCTTTTTTGGCAGAAGTTTTCTTTCTTTTCCTAAATTAGTTGCACTTTTTATGCTTTTCCTCATTTTACTCTTAAGTTTCTGAAGACTTTTAGAAACATAGCAGTTTTCTTAATATTGCTAAACCATTATGTTTTGTTGCTTCCAGATGAAATTATGGAATTAGATGTGGTGGTGTGGTGGTTAGAATGCAATATTGCAGGCTAATTCTGCTGTCTTCCAGGAGTTCAGTCCTCACCGGCTCAAGGTTGACTCAGCCTTCCATCCTTCCGAGGTCGGTAAAATGAGGACCCAGATTGTTGGGGGCAATATGCTGACACTGTAAAACCGCTTAGAGAGAGGTGTAAGTCTATGAAGTGGTATATAAGTCTAGTTGGCATTATTATTGCTATTATCCATTTTGTTTCATCTTAGCCATATTGATGAGCTGCCTGAATATTCTAAAGAGGCCATTTAAATGGCAGGTTTAGCTCATTTAGCAGACACATAAATTCAGCAGCCAGGCAGTTAGTATCTTTTATTTGGTATTTGAGCAAGCAATTATTTGTTTGCTCTACACACAGTTTCTCTACACACAAATTTCTGAGACAAAAAACAACAACAATAACAACAACCCAAGGATACAGGGATCATCCAGTGGTGAAATCTAAAATTTGTTACTACCAGTTCTTTGGGTGTATCTTGGTGGGTGGGTTGGGGTAATGTGACTGGGTGGGCATGGCCAATTTTTTTTCTTTTAAAACCATTTTTTCTACAACCTCTTCAGTGAAGAGGTTGTAAAAAATGCTTTCAAAAGGCTCTGATGATCCTAGCTGAGTTGTCTGATTGGCAGAGACTTTTTTTCTTTTAAATGCCTCTGACAATCAGGCAACTCATCTTGGATCGGCAGAGGCATTTAAAAGAAAAAAAAGTCTCTGCTGATCAGGCAACTCAGCTTGGATCGTCAGAGGATTTTTTTCTTTTCAATTTGTGAAATTTACCAAAGCGCAAAATTTAAGGGAGAACTTTTATAAAATGTTTTATAGATGGCATCTAGATCCAAAAAAGTTATCTCGTATGTACCCGAATGTACAACCAAAATGTTGGAGATGTAATTGTGAGGATGCTACTTATTTTCACATTTGGTGGACATGTAAAAAGGTTAAAGCGTTTTGGATTAAAATCTGGTGGATTTTACAAAATATTCTTAAAAAGAGGTTGAAATTTACACCACAGCTGTTTCTTTTGGGTATAGTTACGGATTGTACAGTTATAGAGACTAAATTGATTTTGAATTTAATAACTGCAGCAAGACTGTTGGTGGCACAATATTGGAAGAAGCAAGGTTTACCTACAATCCAAGAGTGGACAATGAAAGTTATAAATCTAGCGGAAATGGCAAAAATCTCGGCGTACCTGAAGGATCATTCAAATGAAAGATATTTAAGAGACTGGAGAAGGTGGATAGATTATATTCAAAATAAATATCGGAATAAGAAATTGCAGATAGGTTATGAATGATTATATAGATATTTAGTGTGTCTTTAAGTAATAAAGCTAGGCGGGTAATTAGGGAATTGAAGAAACAAGAGATGTGAAATGTCATAATTGTTTAGATTAGGATTGATTATGATTGTTGAAGTTTATACCCTGTAATTTGTTCTGGGAAGGGGAGGGGGGAGGGGGGAGGTTGAGGTAGGGAAGGGGGGGAGAAATATGTAAACTTTTTGTAAAACTTTTCAATAAAAAAAAAGAGGATTTTTTTCTTTTAAAAGCCTTTGACGATCCCAGCTGAGCCACGCAATCATCAGAGGCTTTTTTTTTTTTACTTTTAAAAACGTTTTTCGGCCAAAGAGGTTGTAGAAAAAATGCTTTAAAAAGTAAAAAAAAAGCCTCTGATGATTGTGCGGCTCAGCTGGGCATTGGGTGGGGTGGGGGGGGAGCAGGGATTTTTGCTACCAGTTCTCCGAACCACCCGCCTCCATTGCTACCGGATCAGGCGATCCGGTCCGAACTGGGAACATTTCACCCCTGGCATCATCCCTATATTTTTAATAATTGTTTCATATCCCTGGCTCATTTTAGTGGGGCTTTCACAGCAGCCTATGGAATATAAGTAGACCAGAATATTAATATGTTTGCGTCATGCTTGATGTGTATGCATACTGTAAATTGCATAATTTATATGCTGATGTTTTGACACATGTCGTCATTTGCCTTCCTGCCACCCAGCTAATATGTGCCACAAGACTTCCACAAACAGTTTGAAAAACATGACAAGGGTGAGTTGAAGGTAAGGAAGGCTTAGTCACTCAGAACATCATGTACAGTATTTAATGCACAAAAGATCTAAATGCCTGCCCTCGGTATTTTTGGGGCTAGAAGTCATGATGATGTCACAAACAACAATAAAGAAACTGCTTGAGCCGTTCCATTTTTTGGTACCCCATGAGTGATAGCGTACATGCCATGGATATACTGTATATCCCAATAGAGTCACTCAAGCTATGAAGAACCGGTAGTAACAAATTTTAGATTTCACCGCTGAGGAGGAGTTTTATGATAAAGTTAAATTTGAAATTGAAAGCATATGCATGTGCTACTTATGATTAGACACTGTATTTCCAAATTTGCAAATATTGAAGAGGAAAATGTGGCTGACTTTGGGGTCTAAAATGACTTTGGGGTCTAAAATGAATCAAGAAACCGATTTATCATTTCGGTCAATGCAATGATTTGTTCATAGCTAACACTCTTCAAACAACCAAAATGATCCTTGTATACATGGACATCATCAGGCAGAATGCATAGAGTTAACAGTGGTTATATTGGTTTTAAAAGGAGGTGCAACAGCTCAATTATATTGTCAGAGATATGACCAGATGCTAATTGGAGAACAGATGCTCACACACTGCTCATGTGCGGATTCTGAGTTAAGCCAAAGAAGAAGAAAATCCTTTGAGGCAGACCAGACTTGAACAATAAAGTAATGTAACTACTTTACTTTAAGGTTACACTAACAGAATCTTGCAACTCTGAATATGCCTTTCCCTCCTTTCCGTTATCCTAAAGAGAACTAGGGAGGGTCAAGTCTGAGATGTTTTCTCAAATTCCATTCCTATATTAGACTCAAATTTCTACATCTGCTTCTTTGGCTGCAGCTATTTCTCTTCTTTTTCAAGGTTATTCTCAGAGCCTATTTCATATCTTGAAGTTATACCTATCATTTTCAAGGAGAATCTAAGGAATCATTTGAAGTCTAGCCATTGATAGAATTGTGGAATGAACATAAATATGTCATTAAGGATGAATGTGAAAAGAGGCTGCCAAAGATGAAGAAATAGAACAAAGCAAAATGGATGTCAGAAGAAAATTGAAAATTGCCAAGAAGAGAAGAGATACCAAAATTACAACAGACAAAAATTTCAGAGAGGTACTTAAAGAATTTTAAAGAACTGTTAGACAAGTAGCATTAAAAAAAGGAAACTTAAGCAAGCACATTGAGGATAGTAACAGAGATGAGAAAAGAGGGAAAGTGTTTCAAAAGATCTCTGAACTGTGAACTCAGAAGGCGGTTCCAAATTCAACCTGGTATGTGAAAGGATATCCATGGACAAATACTATAGTAACTGACTCAAAAATGATCAGAGAAAAATGGAAAGATGAAAAGAGTATATTGAAATATTGTCCATTAGGGATGTGAACATGCAAAATATTCCCTACTCGTATGAGAAGATGAATTTAGATTAGTACTCTGGTCATTTATGAAGTTGGGCAGCTACACAAAGTAATGGAATATTTATATTAATATGGTAAGCAACAGAAGAAGAGTCACTAGAGTTCTAACCAAGTGTAATGGTATGTGGGAATCATCTTGATAGATGAATTCCTTGCCAAAGGAATAGTTGGGCAAGAGAGGAAGGAGCCCCCAGTGTTCTAATGGTCAGAAAAAGAAATTTAGAAACCATTGTCAGATGGTTAAAAGTATCTGTGGGAGGTTTGTACTTTTAGACTTGCAAGATTCTGTTAATGTAGTATTACAATAAGTTGAATTAGCTCATCTGGCTCTGTTTTCTGTCTGGTTTACCTAGGCGGGCTGATTTGAAGTTATGCCAGCAAATCTGGAGAACGACACAGTGGCTAATGGATTGAAAGAGGTCAATCTATAATCTGAAAGACATGTTAGATGTTCAAACTGGCTTTAGAAAAGACTAAGTAGTATTAGACATTATTAGCTGATATATGATAAATAATTGAGAAAACCAAAGAATACCAAAAAGAAGTAGATATGTGCTTTACTGATTATAGAAAGATTTTCAATTTGTTAATCATGTCAAACTGGAATGTGCTCAGAAAAATGGGAATTTCAGGACATCTAATTGTTCTCATATGAAACCTACATGTTGGTCAGAAAGCCACATACAGATGGACTGGCAACATGGACTGTCTCCAGGTTTGCAAAGGAATGCAATCAGGTTTGATACCTTCTTCCTATTTGTGGAAGCGAAATTGGAAGCTATGTAGAAAAAGATGAATGTGGCTTTAAAATTGGAGGAAAAAACATTAATAGTCTGCTGTAAGATAACAACACTATCCATACAATCAAAAATACAAAGGATTTGCAAGCTCTAGTAATAAAAGTCAGCCCAAGTTCAAATCCAAGTAAGGGTATGGCTAGCTGATGAGAGCTAAATAGCTTGAAATAGATCTATACTAGTCTCCCTTTATTTCTTTATCAGCGATAGATAGATAGATAGAGATAGAGATAGATAGATAGATAGATAGATAGATAGATAGATAGATAGACCACCAACAGTAAAAAAAAACAGGCAGTCAAGAAATATGCTGTACTTTAGCACTTGCTAGAGCAGTATAAAGGCTTAGAAAAATATATTCAAATAGAATGTCTCTATACTGTACCTACAAAAATCAGAATCATGCAAGCAATGGTATTTCCTGTGATAACCTATGGAAGCAAAAGTTGGATGTGAAGAAACAGGATAGGAAGATTATTGATTTTTCTCAATGTTAGTGTTGGATAAAAATTCCTTAGAACACTGTGGACAAGAAAATAAATAAAAGGATCATTAAACAAAACCCAGAGTTCTTATTCAAGGCATTAATGATCAGATTGAAATTATCCTACTTTGGACACATTTTGTGAACACCTAGTTCTCTGGAGAAGTTGGGAAAAGTGAAAGGAAAGAGAAGAGGACGACTAGCAGCAAGGTAGACAGAATCAGTTGCAGTGACAATAGATATATCATTGGGAGATCTGCCGGGAGAAACTGTCATGAGAAAATATATCTATGTGATCTCTAAGTCGACAATGACTTGATGACACATATTCAGATATAGATAGCCCTAGTTTTGGCATGTCCTAATCACTATTTGGTAAAGCATCTGGATCTAGAATATCAGGAAGTGAGCATTGTCTTTGGACAAAAGAACAATCAACTTCCCCAAAGAGTTTAGCATCCACTTATTCCTATATTGTATAAAACTGAAGATAAATGTCCTGCATAAGAAAAGGTACAAGAACCCTCCCTACAAACTTCCAAAAAAGAGGCCTAGATAACTTGTTCTCTCCGACTATCCTCTCTGAAATTAATAAACTAAAGTTATTTGATGAGGAAATAAATAGTTAATTCAGTAGTATAAGTAGCATTCTTTATTTTAAATTCTATGTCTTTCCTTGTTTTATATTTCCATTTCCTGTCATGAACTCATTTGTATATTTGGTTTAATAATTAGTACATAAGCACCCCTCTGTTTAAGGATTGGCATAAAGGTTGTTCAGTTCTGAATTACTAGGATTATGGCAAGATGATCCAATGCACTTCCTTTTCTGCTTACTTAGGCCAGGATGAAGAAGCTCTGGGAACTTCCTGATATTTTACTGAGGCACCTGATATGCCTATATGTGAAGATAAGCTCAGATATGAATTTTTAAAAATATCATCCCCCTTCCCCTAGTTTTAACAGTCACATACTACTATGATCAGGAAACCAAAATCACTTATGTAAATATAAGAAAAAAACTTAATTGATAATTCCAAGTATATCTGGTATTATTATCTCATATAAGAGCATTGCTGCCATTGACTTCTATGAATGAAAGAAATTGATACCATGTTTCCCTGAAAATAAGACCTGCCCCGAAAATAAGACCTATTTAAACACCTGCGCAGCCGGTCCCCACCATATCCTCTGGTTGCTTGCTGTGCAGATAACACGAGGTGAGGAGGCGAGGCCGGAGGGGGGAAAGGGGGAGAGTAACTTGCCCACGCACCCCACACCTACATGCCATCCACGCGGAACAGCCTCGTGGCGGCCGCTCCCACAACTCTATCCACCGCTCCCACAACCCTATCCACCGCTGTTAATGGCAGCTGCAAAAAGAGTGATAGGCCCAGCAACGCGCCTTGCGCCCCCTCCTTAGGTAATGGTGCGATGGTCGCAGCAGGCCATCCTACTGTCCACAAAAGAGCTGCTTCACCAGGCCGCTTTTGCACCGCAGAAGCGGCCTTTTCTGGTGCAAAAGTGGCAGGAGGCCAAGTGATGCGGCAATTGCTGGGCCTCCTCATTGCTTGCCGTGCAGGAGGTGAGGAGGTGAGGCTGGAGGAAGAGGGGAAAAAAGGAACATAACCCACATGCCCCACCTGCCATCCACAAGAACAGCCTCATGGCAGCCGCTCCCACAACCCTAGCCAGAGCTGCTTTGCTGGTGCCACTCAGGCCACTGCCTCCAGCAAGCATGGCCACTTTTGTGTCGCTCGGCCTCCTTGTTGCTTGGAGTGCAGACAGCATGAGGTGAGGAGGTGCTGCCAGAGGGTGGGGGGAACTTGCCCCACACACCCTTACCTATGTTATATTTATGACAGTTATAACTTGGGGTCTTGTGATCCCCTTTTGTGACCTCCTGACAGGCAAAGTCAGTGGGGAAATCTAGATTGACTTAACATCTGTGTTGTAGTTTAACAACTGCAGTGATTCCCTTGACAACTGGCAGGAAAGATTGTAAAATGAGACAAAACTCATTTTTTGCCTCATTGCAAAAATTGCAAATCCCTATCCTCCCCCCCCCACCAAGGCAACTACAATGCCAAATCCCAACCACCACCAAATCCAGGGTTGGATTAATGGATTAATGGATTTAATGATTTAAAATGACTTTTATTTTGACCCCCAGACAAGATGAGTTCAAAAGGAAAGAGCTACTCCGTGGAATTCAGGAAAGAAATTGTGGAGGATTCTTAGGGCAAGAATCTGACAGCTTTCTGCAAAGAGAAGATGTTGGATCGTCATTTGATCTGAAAATGGAGAGCAGAGTACAATAACCTCAGTCAACAGGTGCACGACGGAAATGCTAAGAAGCACAAGTGTGGATCAGGTCGGCAATCATTATTTCCTGTACTTGAAGACAGTATCTCTGAATGGATCGCTGACAGGAGAGCAAAGGCTTTGGTTGTATGCAGGGCCGATATTCAAGCATTTGCCCTTGCAATGGCACCACAGTTACAAATTCCCTAGGAAGAATTCAAAGCCACTCAACACTGGCTGGATGGCTTCCTTTAGCGATATGAACTGTCTCTGAGGAAATTCACCTCACTGTTCAAGTTGGAAGATGCTGAACTTGTCAAACGCACACTTGCATTCAAGTCCTTCGTTGATGGCATTGACTTTTCCAAATACCAGCTGCCATGGATGAAACTGCAGTGTTTATGGGCCAAGGAGCTCAAAGAACAATTGATCAGAGGGGTGCCACATCAATTTATATTCCCTCCACTGGATATGTAACGTGCATATTGGCAGTTTGGCTGGATGGCAGCAAAGTTCTACCTCTAATAATCACCAAGGGCAAGAAGAAAAAAAGTGAACGGGTTTCAGGGATTTAGGTCCTTGAAACTGAAAAAGCCTGGTGTACCCAAGGAACTATCAGGAAGTGGGTTGCTAATTCTGCCACTTATTGTGCGAGGTAGCCAAGAAGCATGATAGTCTGGGATTCAGCCATCTCTCACCGTGCCAAAGACATGAAAAAGTTTCTTGCCCAGAGAAGAATTGACCAAATTATGATTTCTGCAGGAAGATACCTCCAGACATTGGACATCGCAATTAACAAGCCATTCAAGGATCAACTCCACATCGAAACCAACAAGTACATTGAGAACAGAATGGCAAGAAACCAGCGTGGGAACTTTGTGAAACTTAGCCTGCGAGAGCTTGTGACTTGGGTCAAGAATGCATGGGACAAAATCAGTGACACCTGTGTTGCCAATGCAATACGAGCAGGCTACATGGACAGGAGCTACTCTTTTAAGGAGACCTCTATTGCTAGACATCAGCAATTGGGACCAATGGTTTTAATCGAAATGGAGTTGCAAGAAACTCAGACTGCAATTCAGGGTGTGGAGAATTTTGACGATGTTCCAGAAGAAAATGACATGACTGTATTTAAATAAATTGTTGAATTTGAATAAATGGTTGAATTTGAATAAATGGTTGAGTTTGAATAAGTTGTTGAATTAGAATAAATTGATTGTTGTACCATACATGAGTATTGTGGTTTCCCTGTGTGTGGGTTTAGGGTTTGCAATTGTGGTTGCCCTGGGGTGGTGGTGGTGGTGGTTGGGATTTGGCATTGTGGTTGCCTGGGTGTGGGGGGATTTGCAATTTTTGCAATGAGGCAAAAACACTCATTTTTTGCCTCATTTTACAACCTTTCCTGCCAGTTCTCAAGGGAATCACTGCATTTGTTAAGCTACAACATGGATGTTAAGTCAATCTGGATTTCCCCATCACAAAAGGAGATCACAAAGGTCACAAAAGGAGATCACAAGACCCCAGGTTATAACTGTCTGTGGGACAGTTTGTGGGACTACCGTAAAAAAAAAAAAAAAGAGTCTCGCAAGAAATTAATTAATTGAATTTTTTTTATGGTAGTCCCAAAACTTGTTTCCCTGCACACAACGATGAGAAACAAGACAGAGCTGGAAATCAACTACCGCTACACAAAGAAAGGACTGGGTGGTAGTGGGTGGGGCAACCTTTTCTGCCCAGAAAATCCTCATTTTTGACGGCCAATGCTAAAAGCCAAGAAGGAGCTACTGGGAGGAAGCCAGTCTGGAAGTTGGGAATACCCTTTCTCCCACACCTCACCTGCCACCCCCTCAATAAAAGGGGCGGGTAGCTAAGCGAGGGGCAGGAAGTCTTACCATGCCTGTTGAGGGGGGAGAGATGGCAAGAGGAGCCATGTCTTACTCCACACGCCCCAATGAAAGGCAACAGCAGCCTGGCTGCTTCCCTTCCCCGCCCTCTCTGGTGCTGGAAGCCAACTGACAGGCACACCCACTCAGTTGCAGATTCATCCCTCACTCTCTCGCTCTCTCACCCTCACCAACCGAGATCAGCAGATCAGATTTGGTGAGCTGAATGTGCCGCCCGGGAGGAGAAGAATGTGAGAAATGGGCTCTTTTGCAGTGCCTCCTCTCACTCTTTTCCTCCTGGGCAGCAGTAGTGCATCCGGCTCACTGAATCTGGCTTGCTGATCTCGGCTGGCAGCGGCAGTGACTCTGACCCAATCCTGGTCGGCAATGCTGTGGGCAAGAACTGGCCATGCTGATCCTGCTTCATGGCTGCGCAGACAGAGCCCGCACCGGCCACTGCTTGGAGCTCCAGTGCCACTCCCCCTCCTCCCAGTCCAAGTTGACAGTGTGCCAGAAATATCTCCAGGCACCAGGAGAGACAGAACTCACTGGATCAGCTGATTCGTGGGCCATGGGCCGCGGGCCACAGTTAAGGCGCCAAGCAGCCATGAGGTGATCAAGCTCGCCTCCTATTGCACCTCAAAAAAATAAGACCTCCCCGAAAATAAGATCAAGCACTTATTTTGAAGGTCAAAAGAAAATAAGACCCGGTCTTATTTTCTTGGAAACACAGTAGCTTCATGGGACACTACCACTACACAGAAGGCAAGAATTCCCTGAATCAATAAGGTTAGTGTCCCATCACAACTAAGCATTTTAAAATCCTATGGAATTTGGTACGTGAAATTTAAATAATAATTGCAGTCTGTAGGATTTTGGAATCCATATAATTTAATAGCCCATTTTAACTGTAAACTCCCCATTTTAATTGTTTGGCTTTTTTAGTCAAGGAAATGGATAAATTGCTTCTAAGTTAATTTCCTTCGGCCTTGTACTCTGTACATCCTGGGATCCCCTTGCAGTGCATGAAAGAGAAGTTTCACAGATTTCATCTTCTAAATGATTCATATTCTGAAAGGAAGAACAAACCCAATGGGGACAGCTATTCCGCAGAAAGTTCATGCTGAGAAGGAAAATAAGACTTTGGAGGAGTTACCTTGATAAACTTTGATTGCCTCCCCATCCCCTCCAATTTTTCATGGACTGCCTACAACAACTACCTTTATAATTAGATGCTTCTTGCCTGCTGGGCCCTCCACAGAGATCAAACACTTCTCTTCTCACCAACAGTTGAACAACCTTGTGTCTGCATGGAATACAAAGCACCGTTTAACAGCTGTGCTTCACACTTAGCACAAAGAGTTTCTGGAAACATGACCTTTCTGTGGAACTAGTAATTGAAGGGACATTCCTTGGGGAATATGAAAAGCTTCAGCTTGTAAAAAATAATCAAATGGCATTCCTTCTTGAAATGTTTGGTTCCAAGAAAAATGAGAACCACTGGTTTGCTTTATCTGCAAGAATATAAATTGTTTGCAAACTAGGGCTGGGAAATATTTTTTTCCTCTCAGTTAGGAGGTGAGTTCCTTCATAGCTATCTGATATGAGACACATGCTGGTTCCTATCTTACCTTGTCTATTGGACTTCTTTTAGAGGTTTTCATCATTCACTCTTACAGTTAGTCTAAACCGTTTGCTTTCAAAATTACAATAGGCTCTGGCAGATTCTCAGTGCATACTGTCTCCTCCTTTACACAATTTATTGAATGCTAGTGTGCATTCAACAAAAACATATGGTAAGTGACAATGTGGGAAGTTAATTCTGATTTGTAAAAAAAAAGGGGGGGTGACTCTTTGTTTAAATATAAGTGTCATTTGATCTTGGAAATCATAATATAGGCAAAAGCTAGGGACTGTTTTCAAGAATTTATTTTCAGCTGCAAATGAGAATGAGGCCTTGAGTACATACAGGAGCAGACTATAATGTGGTACAGATTTTATTACATATGAGGCAGTGAATAAAAGGGATGTTGAACATGTGTAGAAGGCTATTTCCTTAGCAGTCACCTGCTAAGGAAATAGCCTTTAAACATCTTAGAATGAATT
The DNA here is from genome assembly GCF_059756535.1 of Pantherophis guttatus. Classification (NCBI taxonomy): domain Eukaryota; kingdom Metazoa; phylum Chordata; class Lepidosauria; order Squamata; family Colubridae; genus Pantherophis; species Pantherophis guttatus. Next base: position 49,230,780 of record NC_142066.1, read on the forward strand.
ATTTATTATAGTTCTCCCACTTTCATTTTAAACTCAAGTTGCTTCTCTCACAGTGCTGGGTTGTTGTTACCCTGGAGCACAAAGGATGAGGCTGCCTAGTTCAGAGACTTTTATTAGTGTTATGGGCCATCAACTTAATCGCTATCAAGCAGCAAAGCCCAAGGAACAGTTCTTTCTCTTCTTCAATTTATAGGCATTATCCTCACTGGACACCATTTACTGAATTTGCTCATTGAGTCAATCTGCTTTGTAAGACCAACACAAATAAATTCTGCCATTGGAAAAGAAAAAAAAAAGGCTTTAAAAAATAATAATAGAAGCCATTTAATGCTCCAAAAACCTGGGACAAAAAGTAGATGGAGATGCTGAACAAAGTTAAGACAAAAGCACAGATTGTGTATATGAGAATAATGTCAGTTAATGGAAATTTAATACCTCAAGACTGGGCAATAGTCTGAAATCACCAGTGAAAACGATATAGTGGTCCTTGATTTATGACTGATTATTTAAGGACCACTCAGAGTTACAAAAGGACTCCAGAGTAGCTTATGACCTGGATTTGAAGTATTTTTGAAGTTTTGATGGCCTCTCCACTCCCAATCCTATCACTTTTAGGGTGCTCAGCAATGGTCTCCCATTTACAGCTGTTTGTAGTATCTTGTGTTATGTGGCTGCAGTTTAAATACCAATGTTTACATCCAGTTTCTGACAAAAAACAACAATTTCACTTAACAACTATGGTGAGTCATTAATGATTGTTGAATAAAAGGTCATAAAATTAGGCATGATCACATAGTAAACTGCTTAATTACTGGCATGACTTATAACTATAATTTTGGGCTCAGTTATAGTTATAAATCAAGGACTACCTGTATTCAGTTCAATCTCACTCACTTACTCTTGAACCAATTCAGGTTTCTGGACTAATTTCAAACATGCCACTTAGCATACTTTATGAAAGATTAAAGTTAAATTATCTTTGACTAGTTTAACAGATCAGTTTAAATTGGTAGGGGGAAATCCAGATAACTGAAACCTCTTTGTCTGTTGTGACTGTTGGATTGAAAAGCATCCTGAGACTATGAACAGTTCAGAGTGCAAACTCACTGGAACAGTTGAATTGCAGTCTGCCAGCCACCATGAGGGATTTGGGGAAGAAGGGGATGAAGTGTTGAATGTTGATTTTAGAAAAGGCATCTAGTTGCTGAGAGATATGAGACATTTTGGAGAGACCTCCTTTATGAGTTCACTATAACTATGGATAACAGTTATCCATAGTTATAGTGGATAAGATTCTATATTTACCACAGACAAGCATTAACAACATTTTAACATCTTCCTGAAATCTGTATTGTCTTTGCTTCCTTGATTTTGCCAACTACAGTATATGATGCTTGACCAGCATACAACTACTACTGATTGTGTCATGATTTTGTATGAGCTGAATCTCAGTTTTCTAGCCCTTATCTAGTTAATTAGCATACAGGTATCAAGAAAATTCAGATACCACCTACATGTATTTCATGCCATGGCTCTAAGCAATGGCTAGTGGCTTTGTGTAGTAAACATTGCTGAACAACAGGAATAGAAGACTGTAGAATTTTGTAATATAAATGTCAAGTAATAGAACAGTACTCCCTCAGCATCATCCCAGGAATTAGTAATCTATATTGAAGTAGCTCTCCAACCAACCCAAGCAGAGTGTTGAAGGTTGGTAGTCTTAAAAGTTATTCTACAGAATCAATATTCCTACGGGGTACTAAAGTAGTTTCAAATCCAAGTGAAGCATAAAACATTTGATAATCCCTTTCATATCATGTCTAGAAGTGAAATTGGCAAATAAACCTTCTTCAGCAATTGGAGTTGAAGAAGAAAGTTGGAAATCAGTGTTGGAAGTTCAGGTGAGGTTTCTTTAGTGAGGTTTCTTTGATGATTCCTGATAAAGTTTCTAATAAAGAAGTCATACAAAGCTCCATGGGCCACTTTGCCCACTAATATTTTTAATAGAACAAGGCTGAGAAAAGGTTCCTGAGATGAGAGATTGCAAAGAGAAAAAGAAAACACACACACACACACACACACACACACACACACCTTCTTAATAAGAAACAAACATCATATGAATATACAGATTTGGCTTCAGTATGTTTCTCTAATATAGGCTCCTGAAGTAATCACTTCAGTTACCTCCATATATGATCTTTGGTCTCTGCAGTAAACTGTGTAATCAGCAGTTGGGGTGTGTGTGAGTGAGTTTGACAGCCCTTGAGAGCCTTCCTTACAAGAATTATTTATTTATTTATTAAATTTATGTGCCACCAATCTGGTTGCTCAAAGTGACACAAAAATTGTTCTGAAGCAAAAATGCTTCCCTTATTTGAATAAAGAGCAGATGAAGCCTATCAGAGTTGCTTTCAATCTCTCTTGACCTTTTAGTTCCTATGTATGGAACATGTACTCTCCCTTAAAGAAAGGATGAACACAACTTAATGGTAAAACCCTCAAGGGCAGATAAGATATGTGAATGAACTTCTGACTTTCTTTGTTTAGCTGAAATGTGTGGCTGCCATCAGGAGCTGGAGAGGAGGAAGAAACCAGTTGGCTTAGTTCAGTGTTTCTCAACCTTGGAAGCTTGAAGCTGGCTGGGGGATTCTGGGAGTTGAAGTCCACCCATCTTCAAGCTTCCAAGGTTGAGAAACACTGGCTTAGTTAGTCCTTTGCCCACCTTTACTTCACTTGAAAAGCATCATTCTTTTCAATTACTCCCCTTGTATCTGTTATGACATAAATCAATCCAGTAAAATCCATCTGGAAATAAAAACTGGAAAGGAAAATACAATCTTTCATTCTTACCAGTTCTCTTACTTTTTTTTTTTTAACTTTTCTGACCTTAAAATAAATGGTTAAACTTCAGAACTCTTTCAAAACTCCAGAACATCATTGTGCCACATGCTATAAGGTTTATACATAAAAAAACCACTAAACTAAAATGAAACAATCCTCATTATGCATTAAGTATGGCCTTCTGAAAGAGTGTGAAAATGGCCCAGCTCTACACCCAGACATTGAAGTGGGATGGAAGGAACCTTAGCAAGTATAATTGTAGACTCAGTGGGATGTTCTGATTCTGATGTTGTGGAATGCTCTTGGTTATGTTTATTCTGCTTTTATTGAATGTCATTGGGACCCACCAAAGTTATAGATCACCATATAACTCTCCTAAATAAATACCTAATCTTATATTAACTTCTCTTTTAGTTGTCCACAACAAGCCCAACCTATATCCAAGCTCTATTTCCAAGCCCAGCAATTGTCAAAAAGCAGAACTGCCCTTGAGATCTGGTTTCAAGATTGATGGAAGGGGAGGAGCTGTATCTTCTAAATGTCTCCCTTATATCTGACATTTGTCCCTTGCTAACTTTCATTCCCTTCAGGAATGGCCAGCCTCTTTTCTTCAGAAACATAGCCACTGGTTTTAATTATTAATCTTAGAGAAAAAGAAATTCATTTAAATATGTTGCTGGCCCAAGAAAGATCAGAGATGATTTACCCCGTTTAGTAGCTAGTTTTGAAACAGAAAAATAAATGTATTATTAGGATTTGTGTATTTAGTTATGGGTCTTTTATAAACCCATATTGATGCTTCTGTTCTTGTGCTATATAGCTAGTGAGGATGGGGGAATTCTGTGGGATTCATAACCAGGATCTGTCTTTGGAATGGAAAAGGTTGATCTATTCCTAGCTGTTCTTTTACTTCCCATTATACTTTTCTCTCCGCCACTGAATACCCAAAGGTAGACAAGCTAGGAGGCTAAATGAGGATGGACTGAGATAGAGTGTAAGATGCAAATCTTTTGTTGATAGAGGTCATTTTCTCTTGCAATGAAAAATGATTCTAATTAACCCCCTTTATTATGAATTCCTTACAACAGCTGAAGCTATAAAGGGACTTGGTTTCCATTCAATCATGGAACTTGAGCAGCAGAAAGTCAAGGCTGGGGCAGGATTAAGAAAAACAGAGAGGATTTTCTTTCTTCAACCAGGAGTGGGGGAAAAAATGAAAAGTAAAGTTGTACTCTTAAGCTTGGGTATTTCACAATTATTCACACTGCCTCACAGCTGAAATGAGGACATATATTAAGAACTGACATCTTTAAGCTCAAATGTCCTAACTATCTATGCCAGGGGTGTCAAGCTCATGTTGCCATGGGGGTGTCATGTGATGTATTGGGTCTTTTCCCCTCTTCGCTAAATGCCATGGGCGTGGCCAGCATATGACGCATCTGACCCATGGGCCGGGAATTTGACAGCCCTGATCTATACAGACATACAAACCCTCATCAGCAAATCTGATTTGCTCCTTTCCTAAATTAATTATTCACAGATAATATTTCCAAATTGAAAGACAGCTTTCAGTAACCTTTTAAGGCACTGGTTACCAAGGAGGGTTGGCATAGGATTAGCACCCCTACCCTATAAAACTAAAAAATTGCTAAAGAAACAGAAAGTAAACTAAACGTTCATAGTGATTGTATAGCAATTGTAATGACCATGAAAATTTTAATCAATGACACTAGCATGAAAATGTCAAACCTCAATATGACAACATTATAATAAAGCTGAATGGTTGATTGACACTCTGGACAAAATTTACAACACAAATCGCAACACAGAATGTTCAATCTTTATATCAATGTGGGAAACTTGCACAAGTACTATGTGAAATTGACTATGGTCTACAAATCCTGGGCATTAGTGAGGCCAGATGGACTGGTGATGAGAAAACCATTTTATTTTCTGAACATCAAGATTTACATGAATATGGAGTGACTTTGATACTAAGCAAGCAAGGAAAACATTGATAGGCTGGAAAGTTATTAGCCCTTCCCTCCAGCCCCCATATAATTGTAGCCAAGTTTCAATCAAGACATATAAAAACAACTATTATCCAAGCCTATGTACCAACTGAAGAAAAAGATAATGCAGAAAAAGATGCATTTTATGACCAGTTACAAAGCATGATAGATGAAATCCCAGGACCTGAAATTACTATTTGGAAATTTACCTCTCAGATTGGTTGTGATAGGGATGGCTTGAAATATGATAAGTGCTCTGATCCTGGTGAATGATTATTATTGTTCTGTAGTATAAATGGCTTATGCATTAGAAATAAGTACTTTGTACATAAGAATTTTCATAAGAAGACATAGAGATCACCTGATGTGTAACAAAGAATGAGACTGACTACATATATACTAGTAAACAATGGAGGTCATCCTTGTAAGATGTACGTGTCTACTGAGGAGCAGATATTGCATCTGATCATTATCTCTTGATGTCATCAGTTTGTCTTTGCCTGAAAAAACTACAGACACAAAACCAATTTGTTCACTAGCTGTTGAAAGTCTAAAAGAGTAATTTAAATACTTCAAAATAAGTTGGTTAAAAAAGAGTTCCAAATATAGTTGCAAAATCAGTTTCAGATTTGCAAAATATTGATGATTCTGAAGCACATTGGAAACTCTTTTAAAAAAATCATAGTTGTGATGGTGGAACATACAATCAGCTGAAGAAAAAGAATCCAAAAAGAACAGCAGATCAAAAACAGAATGTGGTAGCTAATTGATGAATTGTAAAAAGCAAAATGCCAATTAGATCAAGCAAAAACACCTGAGGAGAAGACAGAAGCAACAAGATAACATAAAAACTTGGAACGTAGAGTTAAACATACCTGCAAAGAAGATAAAAAATACTGGTTGGAATGAAAAGCAGCTAAGGCACAAGGAACGATGTCAAGATGCTATCACCTTGCCTGTGAACTAACAGGAATTAGAAACAACACCAATGTCCTAATTAAAGATAAATATGGGAATATGTTGCTTAGTAAAGAAGAAGAAGAAAAATGTTGGATTGAACATTTTAGCAATGCATTGAACCAGACTACCCCATAAACAACATTTGATTTTGCCAACAATGCACAACCAGAGGAGCTTGATGTCAATATGGAACCAATTACAATTATTGAAGTTCAAAACATAATACAGTCATTAAAAATGGCAAAGCAGTTGGTTTAGATCAGATATCTGCAGAACTCCTAAAACTTGGTGGAGATAGTTTGGTGAAAGAGCTCATTTTTAAAATTATTTTTTAATTCTTATTTATATGTTGATGCCAAGAATGCATATCAGAAGACTGGAGGTGGGGAGTAATCATTAAAGTACCAAAGAAAGGGAAGCTGAGTGATTGTAACAAGTGGAGGGGCATAATGTTGCTATCAGTCCTTGGAAAAGTTCTGTGCCCTTTGTTGCTGCAGTACCTGCATGAAGAACAAGCATGATTCAGGAAAGGATGCTCTTGTAACAACCAAATCATGACCTACGAAATTTCAAACTCCAGAAGCTAACAGTAATCAATTTTATTGACATTACTCGATTCATCAAGAATCACTATGGAATATTGAATAATCTAAGGTATTCCTCAGCATTTTATCAACATCTTTAAGAGCTTATATTATAACTCAGTTGCTGTGTATGAAAGGAATCTGGAAATCAGTCTTCTTTAACATCAATACAGGATTAAGACAGGGATGTATATCATCACCATTCTTTTTTTTTAAATATACTTTATTGGTTTTGTAATTAAAAAAGAAAAACAACAGATCTCTACCAAGATCAGCAGTGCAGTGTTTGTACATATTTACAAGATATATATCAGATATACTACACACTTAAATTGCAAGTAATAAGCACAATAATAAGCATACCCTGATATCATGATTTAATCCTATTATTTAACCATTCATACCACTTTCCCCATACTACTCGGTGTTTAGACTCCTCTTCGTTGTTTAGCTCGTTCGTTAGTTTGGACATTTCTGCGCACTCTAAGATTTTATTTATTAAAATTTCCTCCGGTGGTATGGTTTTTTCTTTCCAAAATTTCGCATAGACTAATCTGGCCGCTGTCGTAATATGTATAATAAGTTGAATTTTTTCCTTAGTCAATCCATTACTGATTATTCCCAGAAGAAAAATTTTGGGGGATGAATTTAATTCCACATCAATTATCTCTAGTAACCAGATTCGAATTCTAGACCAGAACCTTTTTGTCATTGACTTACCACATCAATCTCCTTACCACACTTCCAACAAGTTGCTGAAGCGTTGGGGAACATCTTCGCAAATCTAGCTGGCGCTAGGTGCCACCTATGGAGCATCTTATAATGGTTTTCCCTATATGTTGCGGCTTTGGTCATTTTGTAATTTCTATTCCAGGCCTCTTCCCAATCATTAAAATTTAAGTTATATCCAATGTTTTTTTCCCAAATAGTTAGTTGGTTTCTAGCTATATCTTCAGCCCTATCTTTATCTAGTAAACGGTTATATATTTTTGCTAGCATTTTCTTTTCTACCCCCAACAAAATTTTATCTAAATTTCCATACTTTGCTTCTATGCCAAATTGATCTCTATCCTTCTGATACCTCGAATTTATCTGCAAATAGTTCTACCAATCTAGGTTAAATCCTTGGTCTCTCAGTCTGTCCAGCGATTTAAGGGTCCCGTTTTCGTCTAACAAATCCTTGTATGTGCCAAATTTTGTACTATCTCTTCTATTTGGGGAGGACAAAGCCTCCATAATAGAGAGCCAATTTGGTACTTTGGTGTAGAACCGTTGCCTGGTTGCCTCCCACGTTTGTATAAGGGTCTCTCTTACTTTATGTTTGTGAAAATAAGATTTTTTCTTATTTCTTGGGTCCCACAAATGGGCGTGCCACCCTTCTTGTAAATCATGATCCTCTAGGGTCAGAGTTCTCCTGTTTTGCAATGTGACCCACTCCTTGATCCAGACTAATTTCGCTGCCTTTTGATAAGCTTCCCAATCAGGGAGTCCAAAACCGCCCATGTTTCTTTTCCCCTGCAGTATGTTATATGAAATCCTCACCTACTTCCCCTCCCATAAAAAATTTCTGACTCTTTTATTAAAATCTAAGAAATTTTTTTTATCCAGACTCACTGGTATGCTTTGGAATAGAAAAATAAGTTTTGGGAGAATATTCATCTTAATAGCTGCTATTTTACCCGTGAAAGACAGTTTTAACTTTTTCCATCTGTCTAAGTCCTGATATATTTTTTGTAATAGTGGAATGTAATTATCTTCTTTTAATGATGAATATCTCGATGTAATCCATATTCCTAAATATTTTGTTTTCTTCACTACCTGGAGACCTAAAGTATCTTCCAACTCTATCTTATATGCTTCTGTTACGTTTTTCGCTATTATTTTGGTTTTTGTTTTATTAAGTTTAAAGCCGGCAACTTCTCCATACTTCTGTGTTTCCTATAATAATTTAGGGCCAGATTCTAAAGGATCTTCCAATATTAGAGCCACATCATCAGCAAAAGCTTGCGTTTTAAAAAATTCTTTCCTAATCTCTAGCCCTTTAATTTCTTTATTCGATCTAATCTTCCTAAGCAGCACTTCTAATGCCAAAATGAAAAGTAGAGGTGATAGAGGACATCCCTGCCTTACTCCCTTTTGGATCTGGAATATTCGGGTCTTGTCTCCATTCATCAATATATTCGCCCTCTGTTTATTATAGATATTCTCAATCATTTTTCTAAAATTTGCTCCAAATCCCATTAAATTAATTTGATTGACCATAAAGCTCCAATTTAGGTTATTGAACGCCTTTTGGGCGTCCACAAACACTAGCGCCAGCTGCTTTTCAGGATGTTGCTCGTAATACTCTATGACATTTAAAACCATTCTCAGATTATCCCTCATTTGTCTCCCTGGGAGAAATCCATTTTGGTCTTGGTGAATCCAACAATTTAAAAAAAATTTCACCCTCTCGGCTATTATACTCATGAACAATTTATAATCTGAATTTAGTAAGGAGATGGGTCTATAATTTGCAATCTGTTTCGGATCTGCACCTTCTTTCAATATCAGAGTGAGATATGCTTCCCTCCATGTATCCGGGATTCTTGTGCCAACCAAAAGCTCATTAAAAATTTCTAGTAATTCTAATTGTACTATTTCATCAAATTTTATATAAATTTCCCCTGGTATATCATCACCATTCTTGTTTCTCCTCTCCATGGACTTCGTTATCCATAGAGCAATGGATTTCCCTAGCTTTGGCATCCCATGGGCAACAGCCCATCTAATAAATTTAGATTTTGCAGATGACATTGTGTTGCTTGGTGGAACAAACGGGTGCTTGCAAGAAATGACCACCAATTTAGATAATAAGGCCAACAAGATTGGCTTATGTACAGTATAAATATCGAGGAGATCAAGTTTATGCAAGTCAGAAGTGCTCAGGATAATATACCTATAACAACAGTCCATAGCCAGGCTATAGAACAAGTCCAATAATTTACATAGCTTGGTAGCATTATGTCTATCAATGGAGGTGCAAATAAGGACATTTACTATCAAATTGGGATGGCAGCAGTCATGTTTCAACACATGCACTGAATTTGACCTACGGTAACCGTAAGTATTACCACAAAGATAAAACTCTTCAAGAATATTGTTATACCAACTGCAATGTATGCTTGTGAAAATATGGAAATGTACAACCAGTACAGATGATGAAGATGATTAAACAGTTAAATGTTTTCCAACAATGCTGCTTGAGAAGAAGCCTCCATGTCTCAAATCGTGACCATATCATTAATGAAGAGGTACTATAAAGATCAGATTTAGAACACTTATTGAGTGAATGAACGAATGGGAATGAATGAATGAAATAACACGGCTTGTTAGCCATACCTCCTGGAGCAAACAGAAAATGAGGCTGTTCTCAGAAAACCTGGTGCCAAATACTTAAGGAAGATCTTAAAACTACTTTATTAATGTTCCTTGGGACAATGTCGAAGATGCAGCAAATGATCAAAACTGCTAGAAAATACTTGCTGCACAATGTACTCTGAACATGGTCTAATGATGATCATGTACCAAAGATCAAATTTCAGTCCTAAATGTGGACTTGCAGAAAAATAAGTGCTTTGCCAGTTTAGTGCATGCACATTAGATAAACCCAACAGGAAAAAAAAATAGGTAAAAAGGGCTGGTGATCTTTTATGTACAGTATGTACAAACTCTAGTTCATAATATCCTTTTTAATTCTTGTGTTGGCCATTGGATTTCTGGAAAAGGATTAATGTATAAACTGCGCATGAGGCAAAAGAGAAAAAGATAACACAAGGTAGTGAAATATGAATGACTATGTTTTGATGTTATATTAAGGATATTGCAAAGAACAAGGTAATGTATTCCACAATCTCACATAATTCCAATTCAACAACTTGCTCTGATAAATTGTGGAATCAAAGAGAGCTTTGACAAATGAATGTCTCACAACTCTGTCCTTTTGTGGAGAACTTAAAGAAAGAGTGGAAACCTATTGGCCTTCAGTTTATGTTGAAAGGCCAATGCAGTCCTAGGCTGCATCAACAGAGGGATAGTATAACAATCACAGGAACTGATAGTACTACTTTATATTGCACTTAGTGAGGTCGCTTGGAGTACTGCATCCAGTTGTGATCACTGTAATACAGGAAAGGTGCTGAGGTCGACTTAGAAAGAGTCTAGAGAAAAGTAACAAAGATGATAAGGCTAACTCATATGACGAACAGCTAAGGAACTAGGTATGTTTAGTCTAATGAAGAGAAGGCTTAAAGGAAATTTGACTTTCTTCTAATACTTGAAAGGCTGCCATAGGGAAGAGGGGTTTGGTTTATTCTCCAAAGCACCTGAGGACAGGACAAGAATCAATGGGAGGAAGCTTGTCAGAAGGAGATCCAACCTGAAAATAAGAATGATTAATCAATGGTGCAGCTTGTCTCCTGGAGTTATGGCTTGCTCCACTGCTGAAGATTTTCCAGGAAAGATTGGATAGCCATTTGTTTAGGATGGTGTAAGGATTCCTACCTTGGGCAAGGGATTGGATTAGAAAATTCCCATGCTCTTCTAGCCCTATGATTCTATGATACATCTGATGATTCCTGATTGTTGACTAAGGGGTTGGAGTCCAACACATTTAGAAGGTATCTCAACCTAAGGCTACTTCCTTTTCCCCAGTAACTTCCTCCTTTTTTTTTCTTTTTTTTCTTTTTCTCTTTCTGGTGATGTACAGTTCAGTATCCCAAATGGAAAGGAATTAGTTCCTTGGAAAATTAATCAAGAACTTCAAGCCAAAGCTTGCTACTTTTGAATGTCTCACTTTGAAATTCTGTGATTACCGGTAGTCATTCTGAATCAGGGCATGTCAGGATTTGTGTCTGGGTTTTATAAGAATATAAGTATTCAAGTTGTTGGAGCAGATAAATTAACACCCATACGACCTATCCTTCTAGGTTTGAAGGAGCATGAACCTTAAAGGTTGCATTAAACACACAACTCTATTATTATTTATAGTGAGCATTAATTTGATGGTACAATTGAAACTTTACTACCACACTGAACTAGCAATCCATCTGTTTTTTAAATTTGACTATTGATAATTAGTATTTATTTCTGTTGCTGTGGCTGTTTCCCATTTGTCCTTCAAGGACATATTGAACTCACTTGTTATTTATAAATAACATCTAAAATTCATATACTGACTGCTAGACATTTAGTCTAGATATCAACAGCTGGAACTAAGCTGGAATTAGGCAAATTATAATGTGCAGCATGATTATGTAACCTACCACTGGTGATATAAAAATTATTGAAGAAAGATTCCAATTCTGGAGTCCTTTGAATTTTACTTTTTATGTATTTTATGTATTTTTATTTAGATAATTTAGGTAGATAATTTTCTTGGGTTAGCCAAAGTAAGCCATGATAGATTGTTTGATTTTGTCTTAATGCTATGTGTGAAGCCACCCACAGCTCATGGCGTGTTTTCCCAAAAATAAGACCTTGTCTTACATTTTTTTTGAACCCTGAAATAAGTGCTTGGCCTTATTGCCATGTGCTCAAAAGCCCAATTGGGCTTATTATCAGGGATGTCTTAAACAGGGTAATATGTTGAATGAATAATAATTGTTTATTCAGTAAACTATGGAAAAACAGAGTTAAGTGGCTTTATGTAATAGGAGCTTCCTCAAGTACAAAAGTACATGCCTCAAGTACAAAAAAAGCCATAATTACTTAACATCACCTAGTCAATCTAGGCCAGTCCTTTCTCCAAGGCATTCTTTGGAGAAGTTAAAAAATATATAGATGATGGCTACAACCATCATCCTGAGATTTTTTAACCTTCTCTGTGAAAGTTCCAATTTCTGTGATGGTATAATCATGTATTTGCTATACTTTCTATGGCCCAGGATAGGATTCTATGGCCCAATGACTAAATAGGGGGGAAATAACAGCATGGTCATTTTTAGGAACAATCCCAATTCTGTAGCAATTATATAGATAAAACACTTATTTTGCATATGGGCTGGGAACTGGAGCAGAAGTATGCTAACCCTCATAGGGAGACAGATTTGCTCTTGTGCCTTGTACAAGTTTGTAGTACTGGATGTACTTGACTCTATATTTAGCATTGCCTAGTCTTACTTCCATTATTACTATAGAATGCTTTTATTACATTTCAGGTGATTATTATGTCATTGTATTAGTGAATCTTGTAGTTACAAGCCACCTTGCAAATATTAGGACGATGTTTTTCAACCTTGGTAGCTTGAAGATGTGTGGAGTTCAATTCCCAGAATTTCAGAAGATCATACATCTTCAAGCTTTCAAGGCTGAGAAACACTATTAGAGCATTAGACAGCTTAAAAACACTACAAGTTTCTACTTCTGTTGCTTCTATTCTTGCTGTTATATATGAGGAGGAGGTAAAAAAACAGCAACACCCTAATTTGGTATTTTGCTTCATTTAGCCGCATATCAATCCAATCAGTGATAGCAATCATATCCATAGTCAAGATTATGGCTGTCTGTAAGCACTAATTTTGTCTCTGGCTGAGATTATTTTGTAAACATTTAGCTTTTTAAAATGGCACAATTTTTTCCTGATTGTGTGGTTAAACATGTCACTACTTTTTGATCTTACATTCAAATGTAGGGTTACCAGATAGCTAATCAGTTGGATACAAAGGTGGATACAGACAATTGGAAAGAAGGGTGGAAGAGGCCATCCTAAGTATTGAACTTTCTTGGCAAATTACAGTGAAAAACTGCAAACAAATGAATTTAGACCTACATTTATATGAAATTACTTTTTCCAGGATCAGAAAACCCTTTTCCATCATATTTTTCCAACAAATCTTTATTTTTAAGAACATATGCTAGTGATAACAGAGAATCAACAATGCATTTCCAATTTCATCCCAGAAACATATGATGAATCATGTGGTCTATGGAATACATTGAAGGGACTGGATTGAAATTGATTGCTAGAATCAGGAAATAAATAATGTAAATCTAGGTTGCTGAGTCTCTCTCAAGTGATAACGGAAAGAATGAAGCATACAATTTACAAAGTCACAATACACAAAAGTTTCAATGACTACTGTTGTGAAAATAGTAATTAAAAATATCCTCAAAAAGCTAGATATTATTTGACTTTCAGACTTTGCCAGTTGAATGGAGGAGATGAGGACAAAAAGCAGGACATATCCTCCTTTTCCCACATGAATGGTAACTCTATTCAGGAAGAATATGATCTGTGCATGCCCAGTTTGATAACAATTTGCCCATAAGATTGTAACAAACCCTGGGGACTTACTGCAGCAAGAAAAATGGTAGGGCAGGTTTGCAAGAGAATTCAAAGCAAACTGCTTGTTCAGCATCTGAAGCTCAATAGAGTGTTTTTTATTCCTTTTGAGATCCAAAACCCTTCAGGCTCTCCTTCCTTCAGAAAATATTAAGGAGTACTTTTTTCACCTGGGGCCTAACAAAATTTCTCTGTCAGATTCTCCTCCTTCAAATACAGGAAGAATAGATTAGTGGTGGGCCCATTTAATATGAATTGTTTGTTTTGGTTGTGATATAAGTTTTCCCCATTAACCTATATTTGTTTTCTGCCCCTTTTGTTTGCTTTTTGAGATAGTATATTTTTAAATGATACATTGTCCAAAGTCAGTTATGAATTCGGGTGACCTTAAAAATTGAAAGTATAAATATATAAATTATAAATATATTGTTCTTTACTATTAAATGATCACTCTAAGAATAGACCTCCCCAACCCAGGAGAGCCAATCCTTTTTTCAAAATAGCTTTATTGTGAATTTCTCTTTTGTCAGTAACTTATTTAGCTCTATCAATAGTTTCCAATGTTATGTATCTTGATACAAATAGTTTCCTATTAGTTGCTATTTACTAGCGTGCCACATGAAGTAAATTAAATCCCAAAAACTGCATTTTGTTAAAATCAGAAGAAGAAACAGTTTATTACATTTCATGATTATCTTTTCCCAGTTAGGGAGTTGAATGGTTAACTAACTCAGAAGTGTTCAGGGGCAGTGAGGACAGATCATATTTATGTTCTGGCAGTAATTAGTTTACTGGGATGTAAAAACTGATTTTGCCTTGAACTTTATTGAGAAGGAAAAATCTATCTCAGCTCTTGGACTCAAGCAAACACAGTTTCTACCCTCCTTGTTGTGACTTTTGAAAGGAAAAAGTTATAGGTAGCAAGTACTTATTGATAGCTTCAATGGGCATATAATACACTGCTCAAAAAAATAAAGGGAACACAAGCAGAAGACATCCGAGATCTGAATGAATTAAATAGCCTTATTAAATACTTTGTTCGTTACATACATAGTTTTGTGTTCCTTTAGTTGTTTGAGCAGTGTATAAACTACTGTATGTAAAGAACAAAGTATTTAATAAGGCTATTTCATTCATTCAGATCTCGGATGTCTTCTGCTTGTGTTCCCTTTATTTTTTTGAGCAGTATATTATATGCCCATTGAAGCTATCAATATTTTTAAAGGAAAGTATATGACTGGGGGTTAGAGGAATTTGGAAGGGGATGCAGGGTTTGTACTCTTTTTCTTCTCCTTTTAGATTCAGCTAGATATAATCAAGGATTTTATTTGGTCTACATTTTTAAACAAAAAGTCCAAAGTTGACTTTTGGGACTAACTTCATATTGACATTGTTGGAGAGAAAGGTTGGGACTAATCTGCAATTCCTCTGTTCCTTCTCAACTAAATATAGTAAAGTTGATCCCACTCTATTTGTCTACTCAGTCAAGGTTATGAAATCAATACTCAGTCTCCAGATAGTTTATTTGTAATGGTCTGAAAAACCTGGTCAGTCACACAAAGGATATATTAGCAATACTCCCAAGATTAAAGATCACATCCCATTACCAAATACGGAGTATTTACAGACTCAAAGTGCAAACAAATTATTGGTTACAAGATACAAGCAGATGCCAAACAACTCCATATTCAGTTACAGATGAATTCATGATCAGATACTTGCATGGATATTGTATTACATTTTAGGAAAAAACACATTATACATTTTCTAATGTTTACTGTTCTGTGTACCAAGTCGTACTGCATGTCATTGCATTGTGTCTCCATAGCAAATATAAACAACTCTTATTTTTCTATAAACTTCAACTTTCCTATCCTTATACTGTATAGTGAAGTGCTCAAAGATCATTCCAAAATCCAAAATCAATAAGTGTATTTATATGCCTGCCTATCTATTTGGCACTGCATGTAAATATATACATTTCAAGTTAAATAGCATGGCAGAACAAACTTACACAAATGTTGCTAAAGCTTGAATTCCAGCCATCTGTAGAAGACTATCCTGCTTTTTACTTGGATGTTTGTTTGTTTCCTTTGGTTTCTTTGATATAAATTATTCCAGAAAATGTTACTATGTTGCAATAAGATTAAGGCGTATAATTAGAATATCATACTCTGAAACACAAGATAATTCATTAAAACATTGTTTTAATTAATTCAGGGGATACCTTGGATAGAATGAATTATAGTGTTTAAAACAGAGTGTGCAGCTTCTGTGTGGTTTAGGACTCTATGCAATTTTTAAAGACATGGAGCTGTATTCCAAATGTGATGGAGCAAAGTCCAAAAAGTAGATGTGGCTCAACAAAGAATGTCTGGCTTTTTAAAAAAATGAAATCATTATTAATTTTTAAAGCTCTACTTATAGATCCCCTGCAGTAAGATTCATTTAAAAAGCAGGATTAACTAATAAAGGCTTATAATTAATTCTTCCCATTTAAATATTTAAAATCTAGCTTCCTTTTCTCCCAGATCGAAAACATCATCTTAATTTAAAATGCCAAAATGAATTAAAATGTCATATCTGAGCTTAGTCGACAATACGGTACGCATCAGCTGAGTTTCTCTGAGAAAGGTATCATTTAACTGGTATATCACTCGATATAAGAACTCTCACGTTTGCTTGAAAATATATAAGTTATCTAAAATTGTAAGTCATGATATAATTGGTTTGGTTTAGAATATTGTGAAGACTCTACAAACAGTGGCATATTTAAGAAACCATGGTTAAACAGATTATAGCTTATTGATATGGGAAACAGATATTAATAGAAGTTGTTTGAAGTTGCAGGTTAATATGAGAGAAAGGATTGATGTGAAAGAAAGCATCAAGATCCCTAGCTGATGGTTTTGTGATGAGATTAGAGATCATGGGCATATCCAGCGTTGTCCACTCTGATGAGTGAAGCTGTATTTTTGTCATCATGATGGGGCATTCAATTGGTATGGAACTGTCTTCTCAGATTTTTGATTCCCCTGTCCTCACTACAAGGACATTCTCTGTACAGCAATTATCTTTTAAAGTGCCATTCCATATTAGTTGTTCTCCTTTTCTGCTTTCTCAGAATTTTTTCCCCCAAATATTTGTAAATAGTATTTTTCTCACATCTTTTCTAAACTAGAAAGGACTTCTTAGTGTGATAGTTTAGATCTTCAAAGCACTTAAGACACATTAACTAATTATCATCATAGCAGCTGTCAAATCAGGATGTCTCATCTCAGTTTCTTTCATCAAGACAGAGAAAGGGGAGAAACTGTGAATTGCTGCTCTCTTCTTTTCATCCTCCTTCAAATATCTGGAATTTTCTCAGAATTTCATTTTAAAATGAGATGTAACACAAAGCCATTTAAAAAAAACACAGCAGGGACTTTGGAGTTTGGATGGCTGTTGTTGTCCAATTTCTATAGAGACAAATGATAATTTAAAGACAAGGTGAGACATTTGTTTTCACTCAAAAAGAAGCACAACTCAATTGAGTCAGGGCTTCGTTTGACTTTGTGTCTTATGGATCAATAGAAGGCTGCTAAGCTCCACAATGGTATTTGGGAAGAAATCAAAAGGCTGTTTCTTCTCTATTTGCATTGGCAGAAAATAAAGGATAATATATTCCACTGTCCTTAACCTGTTGTCTATTTTTTAAGAATCTCACATTGCTAAAATACATGTAAAATAATAATATAAAACCACACAATGCATTCATATAAAATCCTATAAACCAATTTGCAATGATTTTGGTGATATTCAGTTTAAATGAATTGATTTATACTTTACAGAAATCACAAATACAGGTAGTTCTTGACCTATGACTACAATGGAGCCCAAAATTTCTATTGCTAAATGAGACATTTGTTAAGTGAGTTTTGTAAGTGAATCACTGTACTGTTAAATTAGTAACACAGTTGTTAAGTGAATCTGGATTCCCCATTGACTTTGCTTGTCAGAAGGTTGCAGAAGGTGACCACGTGACCGACAACATTGCAATTGTCATAAGTACAAGTCAGTTGCCAAGCATCTGAATTGTGATCACATGACCATGGGGATGCTGAAATGTGGGTTGTAAATGTGAAAAATGGTCATAAATCACTTTTTTTAAGTGATGTAACTTTGAACAGTTATTAAATGAACTGTGGTAAATTAAGGACTATTTGTAATTATTAATGGAGATCTAACAAAACTATGTGCAATACAAAAGGGAGTAATACAAGGTTGCCCATTGTCCCTTTTCCTATTTATTTTGGTTCTTTAAGTACATAAGACAAGAAGAGAGGATTCTAAGAGTAAAGATTGCAAGTAAGACTGTCAGGTACGAAAGACTAGTTCCACATATGAGCATCCAATTAAACTGATTTATTTATAAAGACCTAGGCACAGGAATCACCTCAACTAATAGTCAGCACTTGCTTGGAGCTAAATAAAGATTCCAGTGGAAATCGAACGGGGCTGAACTTACTGTATTGGTGAATATATACGGATTCTAGGCTGATTGTCTTTAACCCTGCTCCCTGGTTCCACCAATCTTTCTCCTACAGAGTCTTATAAATTAAGAGCTTTCACAGATTATTTAGTGCTGGCTCTAGAAGATCCTTTAAAGGGAATTGAAATATTATTAGCTAAATTAAAAGAATGTGGTGCATTGGCAAGTTTTAAGATTAATAAACACAATACAAAACATATGAAAATGCAAAATCAAACAGAATTGATGAATGAAATGAATTTTAAAATTGAGAAAAAGGTAAAATGACAGCCATAGTACATTCAACATTAATTGTATAATATTTTAAAATAATTATGTTAAGTCATGAATGTCAGATGTACCATATTGAAAATTTGGTACAGATACAAATCCAAATTTTGTCCAAAGACATCTTTATGGCTCTCAGTACAAAAAAGCATTTTATAGATGAATAATGATAAGTAAACACAAATGCTTAATTTATTGTGAGATCCTAACATTTTTTTAATGGGAATGTAATATAAAATCAAGAGAAAACCTGGTAACAAAGAGATATACTTGCCAATGGTTTTATGTACAATTATTAGAAAGGCTTAAAGTAGACAAAATAATCAATGGTTTTGAACAGTGTAAGACACTGTGCACAAATGTTGAACATGTAATTGACAAAATGTATAAACTTTAATTAAAAATTGAAATAGAAGAAAGTGAAATAATGTATGATAAAATAGCTAAAATTTTGGTTAAATTTACAAATGGAACAATGGGAAAATATGTAGCTGAAAGAATTGAAATTTACATTACTGTATGTTATAATAATCTTAAAGAGAATGTTTATACTATACAATGATGTATCATTGGTATATATAGACAAGGAACTTGTCTAAAATTTATAAATACATGTTGCAAATATATGTTGCAAATGAGAACAATATGAAGAGACATTTAATCATAGTTGTTGAATATGTAAAAAAGCTAGAAAGTTCTAGATACAAATACATACACTTTTTCAGAGGATCTTAAAGATTATAGTAATATTCATTTGAAACCAGAGGTTTTTCTTTTGAAATTGATGGGCAAGATGCAACTTTGTTTTTATGTATTGGGTTTTTTTGTAAACAAGTTTTATTAGAATTTTTCTTTTCTTCTGTTCATATTTTATGAACAGAATGTTGACTGGGTCACATTTTATACATCTTATATATATTAATCTTAATAATCTATTCCAATCTTCCCATTTTTTCCATATTCATCTCTTTTATATAATTCTTTATCAAAAATTAATCATTTTTCACCATATCTTGTTATTTCAGCTTCTGCCATATTATTCTTTTTTTCCAAGTCCATTTTACATGTTTCCAATTTCAGCTATAATATTCTTTTTCCATACTTCTTTATCTTATCTTAATTTCTTCTTAATACATAATACATAAACACTATCTGCCCTTAATTCTTAATCTCTTACAATAACATCAATTAATGATCTTATCTCTCCATTACAGAATATATTTCTCCAAATCCCCATTCCACTTTTTAACATTTCAACTTTGTCTTTTAATTTAAATTGTCTTCAAAATTAAACTAAATTGCCATTTCACATTACATCTACTATTCTGTTTTACTATAAGCAATATATATCATCATATTCAAATCTTACATTAAAACCCTTTAACTTAGTTGACCATCCACAATTAATAATATTAATACAGTTCCCTTAAATCTACTAGTATGTACCTTATTTCCCTTCCTCCTTTCCACTCATCTTCCCTTCTTTAACCATTTTCTCTGGGTCTCTCCAAAATTCCACCTTGATAGTTTTCTCCTTTTATCCCATTTCTTCTTCTTCTTCTTCTTCTTCTTCTTCTTCTTCTTCTTCTTCTTCTTCTTCTTCTTCTTCTTCTTCTTCTTCTTCTTCTTCTTCTTCTTCTTCTTCTTCTTCTTCTTCTTCTTCTTCTTCTCCTCCTTCTCCTTCTTCTTCTCCTTCTCCTTCTCCTTCTTTTCTTTTATATTTATTACATCTTTTCTTCTGAGTTCTTTTTTTCACTTTTAGATATATTATTTGAGTAGCTCTTCCCAAGCTTTCTTCTAGTCTCTTTCCACTATTTCCCTCTTTACCCTTTGATTGATTCTTTTTTGGGGGATCTTCCCCCTCATCCACTCTTTTTTTGCCACTGTAAATCCCAGTGAAATCATCTAACTGCTTTTTGCATTCAATTCCTTTTCCTTCAATATTATTTTCTTGCTCCTCATTTATGCTCTCTTTTGCCACCTTCTCCCCTATTTCCTGTTCTGTGTGTTCCAGCAAAATTTCTGACTTTTTACTATCTGTCCTTTAGTGATTCACACATATTTTTAAATATCTCAATTAATTCCTCACACATACAAAACTCCATATTGTCAATTTAAGAAATTGTTAATACTTTTCAATTATGACACATATAATTAAAATTTAAAATTCATATAGTCCCTTTTTGTTTTCAAATGATGTCCAATTCAAGTATTTATCCAGTCCACTCCAAGTTAAAAATTTGTTATTTTCCACAGCCTTTGAGAATTGAAACAAGCAATGTAGAAAGACAAATACTCCTTAAAAGTTCCCACAGTTTCAAAATTATCTTTTAGTAGTCAAGATCAAAGCTGTACTTTCTCTTCTATCTTCCAACAAATATTGCAGTACTCTCTTTCCACCATCAGATGTCTCTCTCAAATCCACAATATTCTCAAACCAACTAAATGTCAAAGTTGTCAAAAATATTTTAAATCACATAAAAATACTTTTCCTCAGATTATTTTCTTTTATTATTTTTAGTTTCTCCAAATCCAATTATAGATACAAAAACTTTCTTGGGCTTTAGTATTCTAGCCTCCTCTTTGTTCTTCTCCCTCCATAGAATTTCCCAAGTGCCAATTAGCCACTTATTTCAGCTTGGGACACCTTTTAATGTTCCAATCCAAAATTTTCTTTTACCTATGAGTTGGCTAATCACTCACCCGGTACCAGCACTGTGTTCAAACACCACTCCTGCACAAAAATTTAGTCTGGTTGCCCCAGCTAGAGAATGGTCATTTTACAATGGCCACCACCCCTGCCGCCAATCCAAAGAGCTGCCTTTCCTTCTTCACCATCCCTACAGGACAGTTCTGGTCCAAAGACCTCCCAATAATTGTTTGTCCGGCTGGATTTTCACTGACCTCGTCGGAGCCTGCTATTTTTCCAGCCAGTCTTGCCATGATGCTTCCGGTTTCTGTTTTTATGTATTATAAGTGCACCAATACTATTATATACACAAAGATGGCACTACCCCAAATGGAGCCGATCTGTAAAGTGGAAGGGAAAGAACAGGTGTTCAAAGAACAGGTGGCAGTTATGGCTAGGAGAGCCTTTACGCAACTTCAGATTATTTATTTATTTATTGATTAATTGATTCAATTATATGCCGCCCTTCTCTGGAGACTCAGGGCGGCTTACAATGCATTAAGCAATAGCCTTCATACTTTTGTATATACCATATGTACCTTATGTATATTATCTATATATTATATTATATTATATATATTATGTATATTAAAGGCTGCCAGTTGCAGCCTTTCCTTGATCAGGAGTCCCTGGGTGCAGTCATTTAGGCCTAGTCATTTTACAATGGGCTATTATTGGGACCCCAAGAATGTCCATGTAACACCACTGCTCTGTGAGCTACATTGGCTGCTGGTCTGTTTCCAGGTGCAATTCAAGGTGTTGGTAATCACCTTTAAAGCCCTTCATGCCATGGTTCAGGCTACTTAAGGAACTGTATCATCCTACAGCAATTGTCTCATCATACCCATGCTAACAGAGGAGTCATGCTGTGGACCCACAGGCCCAATTATTCTGACTGGTGGGGTCCAGGAGAAGGGTCTTTTCTGCTATTGCACCTGCCCTCTGGAATAACTTACCCCCTGGACTGAGGTCAGCACCAGCCCTGCTGACCTTCCATAAGATTCTAAAGACCTGGCTCTGCCAGTTAGTTAAATGCATCAAGAGTTTGATCCTGACTGGCTCAAGCTTGACTCAGCCTTCCATCGTTCCAAGATCAGTAAAATGAGGACCTAGATTGTTGGGGCAAATACTGACATTGTAAACCACTCAGAGAATGCTGTAAAGCACTGTGAAATGGTTTATAAATCTAACTGCTATTGCTATTGCTCCAATGGGGGTAGAGGTGATTGATGGATTAACAACAGATCCCATCCCCTCATCCTAATCCTTCCCATTTTTTAATTGGGCCACTGTGTTTGACTTTTTGTATTAACTTATTTGTTTTTAGTGGATATAATTATTATCCTTTATGATTGTAAGCTGCCCAGAGTTACCTTATGGGTGGCCAATATATTTTATAAATAAGTAAATAAATACATAAATAAATAATAAAGAAAGAAAGAAAGAAAGAAAGAATT
This sequence comes from Pantherophis guttatus, assembly GCF_059756535.1. Lineage (NCBI taxonomy): Eukaryota > Metazoa > Chordata > Lepidosauria > Squamata > Colubridae > Pantherophis > Pantherophis guttatus. The sequence goes on from NC_142066.1 coordinate 49,253,448, forward strand.
GATAGTTGGTACATCATATTTTTGGATGATATGCATCTTCAGTATATCATCATTAAATCAAAATGCCATTTTCCTTTTCCACTTTTCCACATCTTTTCTGTAACTATCTGTCTCACAGAAAATAATTTCTAACTGTATCTATTGTTAGAGACAATCAGTTGTTGGGAAAGTCTTCAGTTTCAATGTTACAATAAACATTTCTTTCTAGCCCTGCCATATTGGATTCCTGGAAATTTCTGCCATGTTTGAGACTGCTAAGCTGAGGGAGACTATACTTCTATCAGAATAACTGTCATTGAAGATCACAGAGGTGAACAGATCTCATTGTTTTGACTGAATTCTTACATCAAGTGACAGCAATCCTTTATTTACAATATGGAGGAATGCAAAAGAGAACACTAGGAGACCATACATGAATTTATCTTTTATTATGTATCTCTGTCTCCTCAGGAAATTTCAAGGCAATGTCTTGTTTCTTTTGTGTGTGTGTGTTTTTTTGTCTCTTTTTCTTTTTTTTTTTTTAAATTGCTTTACCTTTTTGGGGGGAATAAAATGAAATTGTGTGTGTTTGTGTGTGTGTGTACATGGAAATTTCAAGGCAGCTGTGAGGAGCTCATTGCAGCAACATAAGAAATAAAGAAGTAGTTAGATGGTTAGCTTCCTTAGATATCAAATTATAACATCTTTCCCATTGCGATTCTGTGGTGTCATATTATGGAGATTTTATTATGTTTTTATCTTAATTTGTCTTTTATCTTAATTTAATATTTTATCTCTTATATTGTCCACATATCATACATACATACATACATACATACATACATACATACATACATACCAGGGGTGGGTTCTACTTACCTTTACTACCAGTTTCAATGGTGCCGCGCACATCGATGACTTCCTACAAGAGGTAGAATCCAGATTTGAGGTGGAGGAGTATCAGTATGCAGAGGATGAGCTTCGAAACCTAAAGCAAAGAGGGTGACCCAATTCACATCCGTGAATTCACACAGGAGAGTTGTGGGGAAGCTACCCCCTTTGCCAGACTGGCTATTAGTTCACTTTTTCAGAATGAGCCTGGACAAGCAAATTGCCCAAGTAACTGCCTATCGGACATTTCAAACTGACTCTGAGTGGTTCAGAGTAGCCATAAAAGTGGATTGTGTGCCAACAACATGCGGAAGCAACTGGATACCAAGGAGAGAGGACAACCAGACCGGAGGCCATCTGGCTAACAGGAGGCCATGGCAGCACAGCTGGCCCCAAGGCCAATCCTCCCATGAAGCCAGTTGAAATGCTACAGATGAGGGGGATAGGTCACATTGCATCAGCATGCGAGACCCCAGCTCTGAAACCCAAGCCAGAGCCACCACCCAGGTTGCAACCGAAATGAGGCCCCAGGTGTGCCACCAACATGTCCCAAAAAGCCCTCCAAGCTGTAGAGGTCCCTCCCCACCCAGCCAAAGGGGGAGGGGAACTCCAGCCAACGATGACCAACTGCCGGATCTCTATGACAGTGAAGATAAAGGTGAAAATGACCTGATGGTGAATGAACCAATCTACCCCTTTGTCCTCCCAATAGCCCCAAAAACAGGGACCCAGGGTACTTTTCAAGCCCTAACAGACTCAGGCTGCAAATGGATGCTTGATTAACCTAACCACCATCCTGAAACTGGGGATCAGAGCGAAGTGACTGGCCCACCCGATCAGATTCAAAGAGGTCGATGGGTCCCTATTGGGGGGAACCTATGCCATTTGACCGAACCAGTGAGGCTAGAGCTGGTGGACCACTGGGAAGCAATTCGATTCATAATAGCCCCCAGAATGACAGATGTGATCATACTGAGGCTCTCTTGGCTAGACAACCATCATATCTTAACAAAAAGGGAGGTGGAAAGGGATGAAACTCTATGTCCCAGAGTCCCTACACATCTTAATCTTCCAGAGGAGCCACAATGTCAAATCGGCGGGCCACTTTGGGTTCCTAAAGACTTTACACTTAGCATGGAGGCAATTCTGGTGACCTGGCATGAAGAAAGACGTGGATAGTTATGTGAAAAGTTGCACCATCTGCGCCACTATGAAAAAGCAACCAGGAAAACCCCCCTGACTGCTGCAACTGGTGGCAGAGCCAACGAGGCCATGGGTGGAAATCGCAATCGACTTTATAGTGGAGTTTCCAAAGAGTGGGGGGAACACTGTGATCTGGACTGTGATTGACCTATTCTCCAAGCAGGCACACTTCATACCCTGCAGCGGACTACCCTCAGCCCATCAGCTAGCCAAACAGTTCCTAAAGCACATCTACCGCCTGCATGGAGTACCACAAAGAATCATCTCAGACAGAGGGGTCCAGTTCATGGCAAAGTTCTGGAGGGAATTCCTGCAGTCCAATAAGTCATCCCAGGGCCTTAGCTCAGCTTTTCATCCAGCTATCAATGGGAGGGGCGGGGTTAGAACATCTGAATGCCATGGTAGAGCACTACCTGAGGTGTTACATGAACTATCAGCAGTCCAATTGGGCGGACCTCCTGCCTTTTGCTGAGGTCTGTACAATAATGCAGTTCACCGTAGCATGGGACTAACTCTGTTCAAAGTAGTGAGCAGCATAGACTTGGTCCCAATGCCAGAATACCCAAGGGACATCCCCCCCTCAGTCAGCCTGACAGACTTGCTGTCAATGCTGAAAGCAGCAGGGGAAATTGTCAAGAAAGTGCTAGCTAAAGCGGCACAGATCTATAAGAAACAGGCAGACAAACATCGAGCCCTACAATGGCCATTCCAGCTGTGGGAATGGCCTCTTCCTCTTCCACAAAATACTTGAGGTTAAAACTCCCCAGCAAGAAGCTGGACCCAAGTTCATGGGGCCATTTCCCATAGTGAAGATTATCAACCAGGTCACGGTGCAATTAAAATTGCCTCGACTGCTAGGGAAGATACACCTAGTATTCCGTAGCAGCCTCTTAAAACCTGTGGTTGGGTTAACTCTGAGACCACTATCCCGAGAGCTCCTGAACCCAGTGGTCATAGGGGGCCAAACCCATTATAAGGTGCAATGCACCCTTGACTCGAGTTTGTGACAGGAGACAGCTCCAATACCTAATCAAGTGGAAGGGCTACCCTTTATCAGAGACATCTTGGGTAAAGAGCAGAAATATCCAAGCTGACTGCCTCATAGCTAAATTCCACAAAGTCAACCCAACAAAGCCTGGGGGTGGGGGTAGCACCCCTAAAATCTATACCTGTACTCAAACTGCTTTTGCTTTGCACAGGTTGCCTTCAGGAAATAAGAGAAGCCAAATGTCAACTCACAAAGCATTCCTGACCTGCTCTCATAGGCAGGGGGATGGGAAAACCGAGCCTCATAGCTGCATCGAGGAACTTGCATTTCAGTCAAAATAAAGCATATTCCAGTGGCAACATCAAGGTCATCTCCAGGGGGACCCACAGTGTCCGGAGGGAGTGTCTTCTTCAACCCGCGTAATAGCTTTTTTGAGGAATGTGACTGATGACACACCTTGGAGGGAGGGGGAAATAGGGTCAGAGCCAAGGCGCAAATTAAGTGAGGTCAGAGTTGGCTTCACTTGGATCATGCTGATATGAAGCTCCTAATAAATAACTGGATTTCTTTTGAAGCTTGGCATGAGGCTCATGATTTAATTAGGGCATCGGTCGGAACCCTGACAGGTAGCTGTTAAGATTTGACTTTGTATTTGGCCCTGCTTAGCTCTGCCTTGGATTTTGTTTCTTGATATGAACCCGGATAGAATACAGAGAAATATTTCTTTAAAAATGCATCGCTGATAGGAATTAAATTAAATTTCATTAGTCTTGACTTTAAAGATTTTTTTTAAAGTTTATATTCATTTTTAGACATCCAATCAATGTTTGCTTGTCAGATTCCATCAAAGCTTTTTGTTTGTGTATGCACGTGCACATTTGATGGTGAAGGATCAGGAACCTTTTGCTAGCTATTAAATTTTCCATTTACAATCTCTTCTCAACTATCTGAATTTCAGCATCTGCTGCCTTTCAACCTTTCTTCCAGATATTTATATTCTATTGATTTTCTCTTGGTCAGTGGGCCATTAACTAACATTACCTGAGGCTTAATCTAATTGATAGGGGACCCACAGGATAGCTATTTTGTTCATAAAGGGGACACAGGACAGATAATGTTTGAACAAAAATTAATCTTGTAAAATAGGAGATGCAGCGAAAAGACTAGCTCTTAATAAGGCCATGATTAGCATCAAGGGAAAGCAAGCAATTCAGTACGTTGCTTTTGGCTAGTTGTTGGGAATCACAGACATTTACCTAACATGCCAAGCATTTAAAGGGAACCCTGTTGCCAATAGCACACACACACACACCGTCCCCGTCTTTATCCCAGATGACCTTAGTTTTATAATCACCTGTTCATCTCATTCCAGGCTAAGGGATCTTGGTTGTTTCCTAGCAACCAAAATATGTGCTTGGTTGCTAACTTTGAAAAATTCATATAAATAAAATAATTTCTCTTCTCTGAAGTCTGTTTCTTATTCCAATTATGTGGATATGACCAAACTAATAGATATTTTGATTCAAATCATATTCCTAACAGTATGTTATAAGCAGAAATGTTACAGCACTGTCTCTTGTCAACATTTAAGATAGAGCACTAGACTTACCCTCTTTTTTTTTTTCTGTATATGCCTTCCTTCCAATAAGCTTTTTCTTAAAAGGGTATTAAAAAGCTTTGTTGGATCCCCCCCCCTTTAATCCAACTATGACAATATCATCTTTATTCCCATGTATGGCTCCTTTTCAAACCAGATGCCAATTTTTTGGGATAATTCGAATTAATTTTGGATTGTGGTTTTGGATTTCAGTACCTGAGCTATATGTTTTCCTAAATGAACAGGGTTCAGATGTTTAGTCTCTCTATAGCAATTCAATCACACAAAGCTTTCCTGTCCTTCTGCCTCATCTCTTTAAAGAAGAGCAAGCTTTGCTGTTGCTCTTAAGCCTCCCTTATGTTCCAGATGTTCTTTCATATTTTTTTTCCTTCTTTAATGCCTTCCACGATGACTTAACTAATCTTGCAAGCTCTTTCATGAGCAACCTAATCACATTTGTGCTGTGCATAATATTTTCCAAATCTGATTTCAGAGGGAATGCTATTGATTACTTCTGTCTGGCCAAGATGTCTGAAAGCAGTTCTATAAGCAGAAAGCTCCTTTGCATTCATCATTATCTTACGTTGCACTGACTAAGTGAATCAGGAAGTAGAATTAAATCCAGTTCACGCAAAATATGTACATTAGGCAGTAGTGATGCTGGGCTTGCTAAGGCAGAATGAAAACAGGTATTATATTCAAAGTGGAGTCTTTCTTTACCAGCAGTTTGAGTCCAACTATTTCTTGCTTTCAATCCACATGATAGATATAGATTGCATCATAGCTAATGGCAGACTTCAGGCTTGTGGGATCTACTTTGCAGAGGAGAATTTCAGTAATTTCTCAAGATCTACTTACCAGAACCCTCCAAAACTGACATGCACAGCATACCTTTTAATATATATTTTTTTCAAAGTCCTATTAGAACATATCTTAAAATAAGATACGGAACTGCTTGTGTGGAAATGTTAAACTATCTATACTTGCCTTTTAATCACAGTTGTTCAACAAGAAAACTGTTTTCTTCAGTTCCGTCCAATCTTGGAAAGAAGAAGTGATGTTTTTGACAGCTCTACTTACTGCTCTACTACTTTTACATTTATATTTCGTACTCAGCATGAGAGGCAACATGGAGATGGGTCATTGGAAAAATTATTAGTAAATGGAGCATGCATTTAACTGAACATAGATGTTTCTCATTTATTTGGAAAACAGCTCTCCTCTATTTTCCCTAATCTAAACCTAAAGGATGAGCTATGTGTCATATCTCTCAAGAGTTGGTACTTAAAAATACGCCCTATTTTCAGCAAAAAAAGGAAAGAAGAAAAGTAAACAGAATTAGGACAAGAAAAAGAGAAGAAAAAAAAAGGAAAGTAGAAAAGTAAACAGAATTAGGACAAGAAAAAGAGAAGAAAAAAAAAAAGGAAATTTATTCCTCCTTCTCATTTAATAGATTAGTTCATTTGAAAAATAGAAAACTAACAGCAGAAAAAGACCTAGTGATCCATCAAGTCTGCCCTTTGACAGTGCCCCATTAACAATCACAGACTGAGAACTATCCCTGAGCCAACTTCCTATCTATTGAACCATCAAGTGGTTAAGTCCTAGACCCGTGATGGCGAACCTATGACATGCGTGCCACAGGTGGCACGCGGAGCCATATTGGTGAGCATTTGAGCGTTGCCCTAGCTCAGCTCCAGCACGCATGCGTGTGCTGGCCAGCTGATTTTTGGGCCTTCTGGGCCCACTGGAAGTCAGCAAATGGGCTGTTTCTGGCCTCCAGAGGGCCTCCGGGGTGGGGTGGGGAAGGCTGTTTTTTGCCCTCCTCAGGCTTCTAGAAAGTCTCTTGAACCTGGGGAGGGCAAAATTCAGGCATACCGGACCACCGGGCCATCACATACCAAAAGCAAGGGGAGCATACGGTCGTGCGTGCATGCGTGCATGCAGGGCTCATAGAATTATGGGTGTGGGCAAGCATGCATGCGACCACCCCGCACTCCCCCAGCTTTTGGCATGCGATGGCAAAAAGGTTAGCCATCGCTATCCTAGACTGTACAACTTTTTAATGTACTTAGTATGGAACTGTATCAAATGCTTTGCTAAAAACTAGAATATAATGAGAAACTCTCCTGATCATCCCATTCTAAGGATTTTATTACTCTCAAGAGTATCTTTCAGGGAGTGGCTGTACCTATCTGTGGATGATTTGAAAAGTGGTTGAAAAATAAATATCCACACATTGCTAAAACACAGCACATGATGCTGCCATATTTCTCATTGAGAAGTAGGAATCCAGCACCAGTAACAATTTTTAGGGCTTCTTCTTCACATTGAAAGGGAAAAATTACCTGTTAATCTCAGAAAGTTTTTACATTCCAAAAGTTTTTCTCAAGGCACCATATTGGAGATCACAGAATTAGTCTGTTATGGCTACTAATGCGCCAAATATCCATTTTTCAAATAAATTGTGAATATAACAATCATTTGGTGGTATATGTGTGATTGTACTTTTAGAAAGAAATGTGTAGACGCCCTAATTCAAGTCATTCTAGGATATCTTGGATCAGACTTCTCTTGTGGGCAAAAGGTATCAAAACAGGACATAATTCAAAATCTCAATTTTAAAGAATCCTTTTAGGGGAGGATACATTTTTGAGGTCTCAATTCTTCAGACCTACTGATTTCCAAAGTCAAAGGGAGACCCTACACCATTTCTGACAAATGGCAGTCCAATCTTTTCTTGAAAGTCTCAAGTGATGAAGCTCCCACAACTTCCGAAGGCAACTTCTGTTCCATTGGTTGATTGTTCTCACTGTCAGAAAGTTCCTCCTCATTTATAGGTTGAATCTCTCCTTGGTCAGTTTCCATCCATTATTCCTTGTCTGGCCTTCAGATGCACTCTCATTTCATCAGACCTGCCTTATTGTGTCCCCCCCCCAAATTTGATTTACAAATTACAAGAAAATAATTAACAAAACACCTAAATATACTAAAAATTATATGGCTTATTCTGGACTCTCTTGCCAAGCTCAGTGCGTGTTGGACCTGGAAAGAGCTAAGCAATATTAAACAAGAAATCAAGTATTTTATTTACAAGGGGCTAGAACTACTATTTCACATTGTTTCTATTTTTATTTTATCTATCTAACTTCACCACCCAAAAATAATTGTTCAAAATTTTAGGACATTACACCAAAAGAAGTTCTTCACTCTGGTACACCTATATGCTTCCTCATAATTGTGTTAATATTGTAAGGAAAAGTAACAATGATCCCTTCAAAGATCAACTGTACATTTATTCTGATACTAACATTGATATTATTACTCATATAATCCTGGTTTATTTAATTTATCATCACTGAAAAGTGGAACTGATAAGACTTCTAATTGTAAAATATTTAAATAGGCATCAACTGAGAACAGTACATCACTTACAAAATAATCAATTCAATAAAGTTTCTAGGAAAATGACAAAATTTTGCACTATTGTTATTGCTGTTGGACATCATTAGATTAATTAGAGTTAATTTACATGTGGTAAAATGTGTAATTTATTGTATTTTTCATTTATATTCAATTCTCACTTTTCTTTTTTCCTTCCTCTTTTAAGCCAATTTGATCTATAGGTTAAGAAAACAGCCTAGAAAGTGGGAAAGTGGGAATTCAAGTCTCAATTTAGCCTTGAAAGGCAGCTGGGTGACTTTGGATCATTCTGTTTTGGCCCAATCCATTTCACAGGGTTGTTGTTCTGGGGAAAATAACAGTGTGTGTGTATGTATATGCATATATGTGTATGCAAGGCAAATTCCTTGTATCCAATCACACTTAGTCAATAAAAAATATTTTATTCAGTTCTATTCTGTTCTGTGCTGTGCTGTTCTATTCTTACGTATGTATAAGCTGGTGTGTTTTATTTAGTACTGTATTACTACACTTTGTCCATGTGTTATTTTTAGTTGCTGGCCTTTGGCTATAATAAAGCATATCTATCTACTGCATATGCCAAATGCTCAACCTGTTTATTGCCATTCCCTTGTTCTTTTTTTAAAAATAGTCTTTATTTACATTTATAATTAAAAAGAAGACAAAAAAGAACAGAAGAAAGAACAAGACAGAACAAAATAAAAAACATAAATGAATATAAACAATACATTAATAAACTAATATGTAGTGTAAACCTATACAATAGATTCATAATACAGTCCGGGGGGGGGGGGGAGAGAGAACAACCTATTTTAAACTTATAAACCAATCAAATCTATCCAGCCTCACTCTATATATACAGTAAATTATTTTCAATATATACAACAGCTGTTTATATTAATCTGATTATTGTCTTCTTTTCGATAGCCAAAGATACCATTTTTCCCAAGAGAGACATATTTTTTTTTCAATACAAAAGTTTTTTATTTTTATAATCAAACATACAAACAATACATAATCAATTATTGAATATATCATCTAATACATCTTTTATATCTTCTTCTTCTTACTTCTCTATTAATACATTTGCCTTTCTTTTTATTTTATTAAAAATCATAAAACAATTTTATCCCCAGCACCCCTCAACCCCCCCTCCCCTCACCCCCCCCGACTTCCCAGGGCAAAAACAGGATATAACATTTAGCAAACCTAAACTAACATATACTAACTTACTATTAAATTCAAAAATCCCTCCCACTCTTTAACTCCCCTTTTAAAATTCTTCAATATTCAGTAACATCAAACATAAACATTTAATTATATATGCCTTTTAAAAGTTCTATAATCTCAAATTAAACATTTTAAAATATCTTAATACTTCCTTATGTTTCAGTAAGACATTCTTCATGATCTAAATTTCCAGACTTTTGAAAAAGAAAAAAAACCTATCCATTAAGTTTTTGGTTAACCACTTTAAAACAATACATTTCAAAAAGCTATCCAACTTTAATTAAACCTTTTGTTTCAATAAAGCATTGTTCAAAGATAACCCTAAAAGTATTACATAGATTCCAAAACTTTCAAAAAGCTACCCCTTAAATTTTTGATTGACCCTTTTAATACCTCAGTAACTCTTAAAGAGCTATCCATTTTTAGTTAAACATTTTAATTAGACATCAATAGTGTATAAACTGGTGTGTTTTATTTAGTACTGTATTACTACACTTTGTCCATGTGTTATTTTTAGTTGCTGGCCTTTGGCTATAATAAAGCATATCTATCTACTGCACATGCCAAATGCTCAACCTGTTTATTGCCATTCCCTTCTGTAAAACTGAGTAGAGCCCAGACCCCCAAAAATATGTCAGAATGATTTCTGAACACTTAAAGATTTTTTTAAAGGATATGACTGTAAGCATCTGTTGAAGCTTAGCCTTGCTAAGAATTAGTAGGATGACCTGAGAGAGAGTGAAGATTGTATCTTTCCATTTGTGCTCCTTAGAGTTCTTCAGTTTATTTATTAAGCAACATAGAGAAATTAGCCTTGTGGACACCTTTTAATATACTGATCATTCAAATCAGAGGTGGGTTCTACTTACTTTTACTACCAGTTCACAATTGTGCTGTGCACGTGCTTGCTTTGCACATGTGTGCACGCTTCTGCGCATGCACAGAAGCTTCCTGATGTGGTCAGGGTTGGTGGGCGGAGCCTCCCACCGGTTTTACTACCGGTTCTTGCAAACCGGTCTGAACTAGGGCCAACCCACCACTGATTCAAATGTAAGTTCCAGTCACCAAGGCAGAAGTAGAGGTTGATTAGTTCTGTGATCAAATTCAATTTGAAATCAACAGAACATGCAAGGAAGATGTTGCTTGTGATTGGAGACTGGAATATCAAAGTTGGAAATATTTAAAAGGGGAGAGTGGTGGATAGTATGGCTAAAGGAACCAAAACAAGGCAGAAACTGACTTATCAATCAATGATTTATTGAAACCTAACATTGTCTTCAAGCAACAAAAATCAGTCTTTTGTATATATATATACACAACCAAATGGAGTACATATAAATCAAATTGATTATATTATTGCTAAAAGGAAGTGGAGAAGCTCTAGTATAGCATCAAAGATATGGCCAGATCTGATTGTGCAACAGATAACACATTGCTCATGTGCAGGTTCCATGCTAAGTTAAAGAGGAATAAAGTGCTCTCATTTCCATGATATTCAATCTAAGAGAAGCTGGACTGGACGAAGATAAGCATGGCTTTAGAACTGGAGGAAGAAACATCTTCTGTGCTATGCTGACGACATTACTTAATATACAAAAATGCAAAGGATCTGCACAATCTACTAAATAAATATCAAGGAGCTAAGTGAAAAAATAGAAATATTAAAACTATTTTAATTTTTAAAATTTGAATAGTCTTTTTATAGTTGAAAAGCATCCTGAGCAACATGAGATGGTAAGGTGAAGTATAAATCTACATAAATGGAGCATCTTTAAAACAGCTACTGACATGAATAGAAGACAATTTTGTAATATGTTTACAAAAAAAAAAAAAAGGCAAGACATAAACATTTCTGATTAAATTAGGGAAAAAAAAGTATAGGAGAATGCAGGAATATAACAGAGCTACTAGACTCCTAAAACTTGAAATACTTCAGATTAAACTACAAAACTATTTTGCAAAAATACAAAGGAAAAACACAGTTATAAAACAGTCCCAAAAGAAAATAACAGTAAAAATTAGAATGTTGCCAAATTACAACATTTGTAGTAAATTAATAATATTCTGTTCCAGGGCTGAATAGTTCTTATTCCTGGAAAGTAAAAACAAACAAACAAACAAAAAACCAGGTCTTAAGGGCTGTAAGTGTGGAGAATTGGGACCTCTTGCATGTTTATTTTTATTATAGTTTGCATTCAGACACACTCAGAATAGCCAGTAGTCAGAAATAAGGGGAGTTATTATTCTTTAATGGAATTTGGGAAACTGTAGGTTTCCCATCTCAGTGCTGAGATTTTTGTACTAGCCCGGGTGTCAGCAACCTGTGGCTCTGGAGCCGCATGCGGCTCTTTGGACTCTCTGCTGTGGCTCTGTTGGGTGATCCCACCACAGGCTGGCCCCACCCCTCGCTCTCGCCCTCCCCTCCCAGTCACTCCTCGCCTGGCCTGAGAAGGTAAGGATGACAGCAGGAGATGGAGAAGCAGCCAGGCAGAGACAGAGAGATACACAGAGAGAGAGAGAGTGAGAGAGACATACAGAGAGGGGTGGGAGGGAGGGAGAGAGAGAGAGATGTCAAAAGGTTTTTGTGATTCCTGGTGTTTTTTAATGATAGGTTTTCTGCCCTAATGACCAGCTGGGTAGGCTTGGCCGGGGTGGGGGTGGGGGTTTGTCATGTAACTGGTGGAAGTGCGTGACGTCGAGTTGGCCACACCCACACAGGTTTTGTGGTGTTTTCTTTTCTGTGGGAAACAGGTCCACATGGCTCTTTGAGTGTTTAAGGTTGCAGACCCCTGTCCCAGCCCATAGAGTCAAAATTTCAAATTTCATAACCCTCCAATTATCAGATACTAACTATTTACAAGAGGTGAACCATCCATCAATCCTCATGCAAGTATCTGCTTTTCCAATGTCAGATTGCTGAGTTGGAGCAATACAGCAATTCCTGTTTCTTAAACTTTGAATTATTTATTCATGGAGTGCACTGCACAGTCCCTGCATCTGCTTGAAGCAAAGCCATAGCCCTAGAGCATTTAACAGACTTTCTGTTGCCTTCCTGAGTCACTATAACTGACACAAGCTATCAGCTTAAACATGACTTTCAAGTGCCTGCTGGGAATAAAGAGACCAAAAATATCTAAAAATATTTTTCTGGAATACTCCATGATTAGGGGAAAAAAAATACATGTCAACAATTTTATAAGGGTAGAAATGTTGATTTTGACACTTTTTAATAGATCTGCATGCAAATTGCTATAAAGGAGTGAAGATGCAAGAGGTTCCCCTATCAGGTGTTATGTTTCATACTGCACCCCTTACAATCAAAGCATTCTGTCATAAAACCCTGAAGAGCCTTTGAAGGAATCAAAGGATTGCAGTTCAAATCCTATTCAACCATAAAGGCTGAAGCCCATGTCAAAGAGAGAGTGAAATTGAAATCAAGTCTAATTCAGAATTATCTTCCCTGGAAATGTCTGAAGGCTATATGAAGCTATAATAAAATGTTTCTTGGTACTGTATGCTATTTTTCCAGTATTAATAGTTCCAGACAGTTAGCCAAATCTTCTTTATGGGGGCACTGGAGAAAGCAATTACGTTTGGAAGAGTTAGCAGTAAAAGGAAACCAGACCATCAAAGAACATGATGGCCTAGACATTATCAAAACTGATACAAGGTTTTGGTTACCACCTTTAAAGCGCTCCATGGCTTAGGACCCGGGTACTTGCGGGACCGCCTACTACCACCAATAGCCTCCCACCGACCAGTACGCTCCCATAGAGAGGGGCTCCTCCGGGTGCCGTCAGCCAAACAATGCCGACTGGCGGCCCCCAGGGGGAGAGCCTTCTCTGTGGGGGCACCTACTATCTGGAACGAGCTCCCCCCAGAGATACGGAGGATCCCGGATCTGCGCACCTTCCGCCGCGCCTTAAAGACCTTACTATTTCACCAGGCCGGCCTGGCCTAATTTTCCCCCTCTTTTATAAAAGATTTTTAAAATTTTAAATATTTTAAATATTTTAAATATTTTTAGTATTTATATATTCAATTTTAAATTGGTTTTAAAAGTTTGGGGTTTTAAATTTGTCGGGGCCAAAATTATTTAATTTGATTTTATTCTATTTTTTAAATTTTGTATTGTATGTGTTTTTATTGTTTGGCTGTGCACCGCCCTGAGTCCTTCGGGAGTAGGGCGGTATAGAAATCTAATAAATAAATAAATAAATAAATAAATACCAGCAAGAGCATAGAAAACCTCAATGAAATAGTGGAAGATCGGAAGATCTCGCAAGATCTGGCCTATAGAATCACCAAGAGTCAGACACAACATAATGGATAATGCCATCATCATTTTATAGAGAATCCTTCTGATAATACACCCTCAATTTTCCTCCACTCAAATGGTTCATTCCTTTTATTTGGTACTTCGGCACCATATTCATTTGGGTAGGTCCACTGCCCGAAGTGACAATACCAATTAAGTATTAGGCATGTTCCACTGCTATTGTGTTTCAACTAAGTCTAACGTTTTTCTGTATTTCATGGGTAGTTCTGGGTGGCTCTGCAATCCAACAAAACAGATACAGACTTCAGAGGATAATTAGAACTGCAGAAAAAAACAGTTTCTTGCTACCAACCTGCCTTCCATTGAGGACCTGTATACTGCATTAGTCAAAAAGAGGGCTGTGAAAATATTTACAGAGCCCCCTCACATCCTGGACATAAACTGTTTCAACTCCTACCCTCAAAACGATGCGACAGAGCACTGCACACCAGAACAACTAGACACAAGAACAATTTTTTCCAGAATGCCATCACTCTGCTAAACAACTAATTCCCTCAACACTGTCAAACTATTTACTAAGTCTGCACTACTATTAATCTTCTCATCGTTCCTATCACCCATCTCCTTCCACTTATGACTGTATGACTGTAACTTTGTTGCTTGTATCCTTACGATTTATATTGATATTGTTCCTGGTTGCTTATTTGTACCCTATGACTATCATTAAGTGTTGTACCTTATGATTCTTGATAAATGTATCTTTTCTTTTATGTACACTGAGAGCATATGCACCAAGACAAATTCCTTGTGTGTCCAATCACTCTTGGCCAATAAAAAATTCTATTCTATTCTAGTTGCCCAGGTGAGTGTCTAACATTGTAGGGTTGTTAGTATATCATCTTTCAGGCCCATGTATTGCATGTCATGAGAATGACATGTCCTGTACATTCATATTTTTGCTTTAATATTGGTTCTGCATTTTAATAAATTTCTGCATTTCAGATTTGGTATTGAGTCACCAAATATTAGATATTAAATATTACTCAAACCTTCTCTACTTCTGATATTCTTAGGCCTCTCACTTCACAGCCATAGGCCATTATTAAGAGAAATATAGTGTTGATTATGTCTTCTCTCACTTTGGGGTTTTTCATCTGTTGGTTTGGTTTGATTGGTTTCTTGCAATTGAAGCTGAGCCATGCCATTGCTGTTTGGTGTAATATCTCTTGGTTGAGTGTGTGGGTGTATTGATTTCTTGAGTAAAGTAGATGTAGGAACTGGTATCTTCTATTGGCTTAACATCTACTTTCATTTTGTGGTATGGGCATGATTGGTTTTACAAGCACAGAATTTTTTTCTTGTTGATTGGCTCCTATATGTGATTATCATAATGTCATCAATGAACCAGAGGTGGCTGAGCTTCTTCCTGCTGAGGTTGTTAACTTTATTTCACCAGATGAGTCCTCTAAAAATGTCTTCAAGGCTTGCTGTGGGGAGATTGTGTCACCCTTGTTGGGCGCTTTCAGGTATTGGGATGTTGATTATGTAGTAAGATAGAATGATGTTGACAAAACAGCTTTCATGTATTAATTCATTTAGCTAGATATAGTTCTCAATGCTGAAATCAAAGCATCATTTCTCTTTGGGCAATTTTTTAAAAAAGATAATTAAACAATTTATCCCCTGTTATTTCTTTTTTTGCAGACACTTTCCTCTTTTATCGCAGCAGCCTGTTTTTATGCTACACAGTTATCATGTCAGCATGTGAACTTGCTGTTAATATATAACCTACTGACTTACCTTATTGGATTATGTTTAGGATCTCTAAAATAACATAAACATACCGAACTGTTGATACATGCTGCACAAATGTTATACATTTATAATTAGATGAATTTTATTCCTCTTTCTCTTAGAATGATTCTTCAAGACACATATTCAAGACACAAATTGCATAAATAAATATTCAGTCATGTGGAATCTAAAAACAAATATTTTATTATTATTTAAGCTTTGGTGAACTACAGAATATGGTTTTGGATAGGCTTTAAGGCATTAGGGGACTCTGTCCTTTTTAACGCAAAGAGTAAGATGGCTTCCCCAATGGAGTGTGTTTTTAATTTCTTTGTAATATATACTTAGGAAATACATTAGTCAGTTATTTTCTCTCCGTATTGTTCAAATATACTTAAATTTTATTGTTACCTTTTATGAAACAGAAAGCCACTACTTTTAAAAGTATTGGTTTGATCCTCAAATTCTGAAAAGAAAAAAAATGATGGAATATTAAGATTTTGTGGTATCTGAATACTAACTCATAGAACATATAGAACATAGAATAATAGAGTTGGAAAGGACATCGGAAGTCTTCTAGTCTAACCCCCTGCTTGAGCAGTAGATCCTATACCATTTCAGATAAATGGTTGTCTAATCTTTTTTTGAAAGGTCCAGTGATGGATCATCCACAACTTCTGAAGGAAAGCTAGTCCATGGGTTGATTGCTCCCACCATTAAGAAATTTCTCCTTACTTCTAGGTTGCTTCTTAGGTTCCAATCATTGTTTCTTGCCTTGCCTTTTGGTGCTTTGGAAAATAGTTTGACTCTCTTGTCTTTGTAGGAGTCCCTCAAATATTGGAACAGTGCTATCATGTCACGCCTAATTCCCTTTTTCATTAGACTAGACATACCCAATTCTTTAATTAGTACTAATATTTCAGGTTGAATATGCTCTGCTTTAAATAAATCACATTTGACTGAATAGAAAGTAGACATTTTAGGAAAACTGCACATTACTGAATTTTCTGCCAAATCTTACATATTGTAATAACAGTTATATGCAAATGCAAGATCAAGCCAATTGATCTAATGAGATTTTAATGCTTTAATGTCAATGTCAATCCAGTGGATGTACCAAAAAACATTGATTCAACCTCAAATAAACCTTTACTGGAGTAGGTACTGACATTTACTATTTCTTTAGGGCTGTGCCAGTTAATTGTAGACAATAAATGGGGAAAGTGCCGGAGCAGTCATTCTACTTAGAGCTGATTCAGATATCTTTTTTCTGCTCTACTGCCTGCATATTTTTTTTCCACGGTACCAGTAGATTGCCTGGTTTGCACCAAAGAATGTCTATACTGGAGCAATTCTTAGGTTTTATAACTTACCTCTGTGACTTTTTGTTATATCTCACAGGGCATCTTCTTACCAAGACACAACTGATGTTTACATAATATTAAAACTACAAAACTTATGATGTGCTGTCACTAGAAGCACTTATCTAGGGAAAAAAAAATCTCCATGCTGTGAGATGTGAGGTAGTAATGATACTGCTTCTATCTTTCAGAACATTTTTTTTAATGTTTCATGACCATGAGTTTTTTTAGTGGGTTTGCAATATGTTTCCTTATCATTCCTATCAGTGGTGGGTTCCAACCGGCTTTACTATCAGTTCTCTTTGTGCACGTGCTTCGTGCATGATCGCCGGGCGCATACTCGCTTCGCTCGCCTACATGGCAAACTTGCACTCCGTGCAAGCGCATTAGGTATCTGCCCAGCTGAGGTGTGGCAATCCACTCTGCTGCACCTATCAGCTGGGCTAAAAAAGAAGAAATAAAGGTAGGAATAAAGCGGGGGCAGGTGGGAGGGTCCAGCTCCCGGACAAAGAGAACTGGTTCGGTGATGTCACATCGTCACCGCTACCGGCTCGGCCGAACCGGGCCGAACCAGGAGAAACCCACCACTGATTCATATATTACCAGAGCAGGGGTGCTTAGGGGAAGAGGTATCAAACATGTAAATGTGGCATCAGCCACTATGATTTTAAAAAGGAGCAGGCTTAGGATGCATAGTTCTGGACACCATCTTGTTTTGTTTTTTCCCCTATGGATGCCCCTTTGCTAGTATTGGCTAGATATTGTATGGAACATAGACACTTGGAGTTGCACTTCTTAACTTTCTTTTAATTGAAGAAACAAATGTTTAAAAATTCTGTACTAAGATAATCCAAATTTTGTGACAAAACTGAATTTTACATTTCTACAAATATTCATTATTTATAATTTTTTTTGTCTGTTAGTTTGCTACTACTAATCACCTGGCTGGGCAAAAACAGATCATAAAATTTTCCCCTTCAAAATTCTATTCAGATTTGTGAGACATATACATTCACTTAGAATCTCTCTGGAATTACCATTGCCAGAATGGCTGTAGTTTAGAGGCAGCACACATGCTTTGAATATAAATGGTCCCAGATTCAATTCTTATTATCTTGAATTAAAGTGTTCATGTGGTGATGTAAAGGTGCTAGCACTAGAGATGCATTTACAGGTAATTATGATCCAAGAAGAGAATAAAAATGCAAGTGGCTATTCTGATCCATTTATTATAATACCTACAGTACAATATTAATCATGTCAGTGAGACTATGGTTTAGTATTAAGCATGGATTAGATCTTTACCCAGTGAATGAGGGCTCAACTGTACAGAAAGGCACAGCCAGTCAAAGTTTTCTATTCACTTTCCTCAATAGTCATTTCAATATTTCAGCACAAAACCAGAAACCTATTCTAGCATGATTAAGGTTGGAGCAACTATGCAGAGCTGGAAGAAGTAAAACTCTTTGATATAGTGTTTCTGAGCCCTGATTATCACCCAAATATACCTGTGTAAATAAAAGCAAAAACCATTATAGTGAAGATGCTGCTGTATCATCTGCTTCCTGGTTACTCTTGAATTATCTCCCTGGAGGTATTACGGATCTCCAGTCTGGAAAACGCATCCAGTGAAAGAGGTTAAAGCAATCTAAATTAATGTGCAAAATATAAATGTACCAATTATGATAGATACACTCAGGCTTCACTACATTTTGAATCTTAATTAAGAAACAGCTGATTTATTAAGTCACATCATATATGCCTCTTTGTGTCCCTAATGGTGCATCTTCGTTGCTTCTCAGTAGGCTATATTTATTTTTTTAAAAAAACAAAACATTGTACCTAAAAACAAAATGGGAGCTGACATGCTACCCAGCAAGATTCTAGAATCACACATATTCTTTATAACCAAGAATGTTTCCAGGCCCTAGTAGATACTATGGTCAAAGAAGCGTTCTTGGATATAGTCAAGTCTAGGAATGCCTAGGGTGTTCTGTCCCAGCTATGGACCCCAAAGAACGCAGCACACACAAACTCTATACAAAGCTTATTTTACTCAAATAACTTAGTCTTTATCATTCAAAGGCTGCTAATGAACTGTCTTAACAGCCTACCAGTATTTTAAGATAAGGTAATCACAGTCTTACTAGAGTTGGCAGAAAGCCCAGAAGCAATTTTGCAGACACGAAGGAGACTAAAGTTGTTCTCTACAGCTTGTTGCAAGTGGCGTTCCTTCTTAAATAGGCTAAGGGAGTGGCCAATTAGCCCCAAGCCTTACTCTCGAGGAGACCTCCTCTTGAGGAGCCACTCCTGCCTTTTGGCAGCTCTGCACGCCCGTGCATTGAGAAGAGGCTTCTCCTCTTCGTCCTCTTCACTTAAAGGAGCTTCTGGAGGTTCTGAAGGCCCTGGCTGAATCACTGCCTGTGGCACCACATCTTCTCCAGCCTCCTCACTGTCTGACTCAAGCGCCAGCTGCACAGGCTGCTGGCGCAGCACCACACCAGCCTCCTCGTTGTTGGAATCAGCTACAATCTGCACAGGCCACTGACGGGCCACAACATAGGGCCATGATGGCAAACCTATGGCACCCATGCCAGAGGTGGCATGCAGAGCTGCTGCTCTTCTGGTTTCCAGGGCATGCATGGACGCCGACCAGCTGGTCTTCCCATGCACCAGAGCCCTGAAAACCCAAAGACCAGCTGGCTGGTGTGCATGCTAGGAAGGGGTCAGATCAGTACTTCCCTATGATCACTATCAAAATTCATCTGCTGGCAAAGGTCAGCTGGTCTTCATGTTTTCAGCACTCCGGTGCGCATGTGTGTTCCAGTTTGGGCACTCAGTGCCAAAAAGGTTCGCCATCACTGGCTTAAGGGGAAATAAAAATAAAAGAAAGACAGTCTTTTGTTGAAGTGTGCTCAACAGCTGGGTTGAGTGAATAAACAGCACCCAGGGAGACTAGAGATGGTTGGGATGGTAGAGAGCAATCTCCCCAATCTGTTCTGGGTAAAAGACTTGTTTATGATTGGCACCCACATTAACAACCTTTGTATAGAAAATAACCATAGGAAGCCCCTTTCCCCCAAAAGATTAGATAAGCTTATCTTGCTAGGTGAACCAGTTTAGTGTTTAGGTTCAAAGTATTATGATGAGATTTTAAAGTAAATCCATGTGTACCCTAAGTCCTACGGAGGAAATAAGAGTTTAAAAATAGCCAGTCACTCTGGCAGGTGATACCCCCTCCCTCCCTTCATACCATTACTTCAGATGGCAGGGACGAGGCAAGAGTTATAGCAGAAAGTTTTGAAGAACTGCCACTAGAGAAGGCAATCAGTGCTATGTCCCTGGCAATAGTATAGTTGTTAAGCACTAGAACGGGTATCCTATTTCTGCCGTTACATTTTCATTTCCTTTAATAAAGAAACACAGGTCCTAATCAAGCAGCATCCCAACACAGGTAGATGGGAAGAGAAATATATTTGGAATGGCTTTTGGATTTCTTTCCAACACTTTTTCCAGCATAGAAACAGAGGAAGTATATGCATTTTTTTCTGTGGGATGAAATAACATGTTGCTGCTCTGTGTTTTATGTGGGCACTGTGAAGCATATGGAGGAAACACATACTTTCCTGCAAATAGGACAAGAGATGGGAAAGAATGTAGTTAAATGGAGCAGTCAACAACATTCCAAGCTACGGCTGAACTGCCTGATCCATATGGATGCACTGAGACATATTTTTTTTTAACCTTTGCATCCCTTGGCCAGATCTGATTCAGTCTGAAACTCCATTTTCTTTGACTGGCTTCTACCTGCACCCAAATTTTGGTGCCATTCTATTCAGGTCCTGGATAACTTTCCTGTTGATTGAGACATATTCTGATTCCCTTTACATAATTTATTTCAAACATTCCATTTGGATTAAAAAGAATTATGAAACGTTCTGAAATTCCAGTTTTATTAAAAGTAGTGGCCATAAAGAAGTGTCTCTAGTATTTTCTGGTAATGAAATAACATATTGTATCTACGTGTATAGATTTCTTCTCTCTCTTAGCGTTGCACCTGTTCGTGTTTATTGGAAAGCACAGTGTGAGCTGCAGATGATCTGTTCTGGGTCAATAACCAGGAAGAAAGAAAGACCTTAGCCTGAAGTAGATGACCGCTAGCCAACTGCCTCTCTCATAGAGATGCACTGTATTTTCTCCCCCACTCCCTCCAGCCCTTGTCAGTGGTGGGTTTCAAAAATTTTTACTACCGGTTCTGTGGATGTGGCTTGGTGGGCATGGCATGACTTGGTGGGTGTGGCTTGGTGGACGTGGCAGGGGAAGGATATCGTAAAATCTCCATTCCCACTCCACTCCAGGGGAAGGATACTGTAAAATCTCCATTCTGTCCCCAAATCAGGGGAAGGTTGCTGCAAAATCCTCATTTCCTCATGATCAGCTGGGACTTGGGAGGCAGAGAATAGATGGGGGCAGGGCCAGTCAGAATTTTTACTACCGGTTCTCCGAACTAACCAAAATTTCCGCTACTAGTTCTCCAGAACTGGTCAGAACCTGCTGAAACCCACCTCAGAATCAGGCCCATTTTCAAACTGCCATCTTTCTTTTTGCTGTTTTTTTTCCCCTTGCCACAGAAAATTTGGTCCCATTCTGTTAAGTTTTTGGAAAATCATCCTGCTAATGGACAGATAGACATAGTCTTGAGGTTTTTTTTTTTTTACATAATGTCTTTCTATTGGTTTGGAAAGAATACTAATGCTTATGCAGGATGATTGGGTAATTTTTCCTAAACAAAGACAGCTGCACAATACATTTTTTATATATAGGGTAATTTGGTCTTCTAATTCTTACAGATCTTGCAGAAGGACAATTCTGCCTAGTTTAAAATGTGACAAGCAACTATGTTCCATTTGGGAACCCTAGATATGCCTTGAAATCCTGCCCAGACAGCTGCTGCTAAATTGATCAATTGTCTAAAATGACCAGTCTTCCAACTGCAAGATCTGAAAAGGCAGCTTTAGAGAGAAAAAGCAAGAAAGCCAAGCTATGATCAAGTAAGATGAGCATATATTGTCGAGAAGTGGTTGCATTCATTTGGGAAGAGGCTTGAAAGAGAAATTGAAAAGATATGTTGCCACAAAGATTCAAGTGGAGAAGAGAGATGGTGGAGCACAGCAGTCAAACAGTTATGTTCTTTGCTATCACATTGATAAAAAGGAAACAATGCCAAAGAGGCAGGCATTATAATGTTATTACATACATCTGCATTGCAGTTACTTTAAGTATCCCATGTGGCAATCTTCTCACTCTTAACTCTTGCCTCTCCCAAAAGATACCCTTTCTTAAAACACAAATATTGGGGTCATCCGGTGAAATCAATTCTCAGTGGATAAAGGAGAAAATAAAATAGGTACTGCTTCCGGAAACTGATAATAACGTTTCAGCTCTCACTGTCACATGCACAGATGCTTTGAAAGAATTTGGGCAGATTTGTGTAGGCTATATCTAACAATTTGTTTTAGCCACAATATGTAACAGCTAACAGTGTAGTAGGAGTTTTAAAGACTGAGTAATGTTGATGAACAGAAAGTGTGGCTAAATGGAGACAGGCATTTCTTGTGAATTAATTAGTGGCATGTAACCAGTTACTATTAGAAATGGCCTGTTGGGATAGCTGGACATTTCATCATGATTCTCAACAAAGAATATTTTGCATTTTTACCTTTCTTAGTTATGTGAATCCAATAAAGAAGCTAAGGGCAAAGAAAACATAAATATTGCAGAAGGACATGAAAACCTGTTAGGATTGAATACAAAGTGTTGCACTTTGAATTAATTTGACAGGTTTTCATGTCCCTCTGTGATATTTGTGTCTCCTTTGCCCTAAGGTCTTTTATAAGATTCCATATGACCAATATAGTAAAGGCACTCAATTCACAAGTGCACATTTCCCATGGCATGAACTTTCTCTAAGAACAGGTAAATCCAATCTAGTCACAGATATTGGGAAACTATTTCTAATCATCCCTGGGAAAAATAGCTTTTTCTGGCTTAAGATATGAAAGTTGTAGCCAGCAACATCTGGAAGGCACCAGATTGGAGGAAATTCATGTAAACACAAGGAACAAGATTTTTTTATCCCAAGTGGTTTCCAGTCAAGTATTCTACATGTCAGCATGTGTTAACATCAGAATGCAGGGTTTCATTTCTCTCTGCTCCATTGGTCCAATAAATAAAAGAGATGTATGTCAAGAAATCAGTCCCTCTATTTTTTTCTGTTCATTGCTGCAATAATTATTAAGGTATAATCAGAAGGAAGGGATAATCACCATATCCACAGGACTGTGAATTTAGCCATCTCTCTTTAGATCCTTGTCCCCTCTGGCTTATTAAATGGGTTGTATGAATGGGTTCTATTCAATTCTTCCTTGAGTGGGAGGGGGGGGGGAATGTTCCTTCACTTCCTCAAGAAGCCAGAATTGGACTTCATCATATTGGACAATCCAACCTTTCCTTTTGGAGAATGTGGTGGAGAAGATAGTTGTGCAATAGCTTCAGAGAACCCTGGATGAAGCAGATTATCTGGATCCCTTTCAATTAGGATTCAGGCCCAGTGTGAAGTAAAAACAGCATTGGTTGTGCTTTTGGATCATCTCTGATGAGGGTGGGATAGAAATTGTGCATCCATCTTTGCTCTGTTTGACTTCTCAGTGGTTCTTCATACAATTGACCATGATATCCTTTTGGAATGGTTCTGGGGACAGGGAGGATTTAGCACTGGATTGTACTGGTTCACCTCCTTTCTTCGGAGTTGATTCAAGTCAATGGTGATTGGGGAGAAGAGCAAGTCCTTATTTATGGGATGCCACAGGGTTTGGTGCTCCAGTCCTATTCAACATCTACTTGAAGTTGCTGGGTGAGCTCTTCCATCAACAAGGGGTAAGATATCACCAGAATGCTGATGATACCCAATTAGATACCTTGTCCCAATGGCCTAAGCAATGTTTTTGATGTCTTATCCTGATATCTAGAGGCTGTGAGGGTCTAGATGAGGAACAGCAGAACCCTGGCAAGATTAAGAGGCTTTGTTTTTGAGGTCTACCAGTTCTGGAACTGTCTTATCTTTGGTGCTCAATATGGCACTAGATGTGACACAAGCAAACCAACAGCTGGATCCAAACAGCTGGGAATGCATCAAACTCATCAAATCTGCAATCTGATGATCCTTCTAAACTCACAACTTTTGCTCTTTGCACAACTTTGTTTTGTGTGCCAGCTGTGTTCAGCCCTACATCTGCTCATGGCTACTCATGGCCCAATCACCTGGGACAATGTAATGCGGTCTACATGGGGATGCTCTTGAAGAAGCTCCATTGTTCCAGAAACTCCAGATGGTACAAAAAGCAGAGCAGCACATGTCATACATTTCCAACTGCATTGATTACCAATTTGCTTACGGGTCCAATTTAAGATGCTGCTGCTGATGATGATCTTTAAAGCTCTTCATGGCATGAGGTAGGGTGATTTGGGGGATTGCCTCACCTCAATTGCATCTGCCCACCCCATCAGATCCAGCAGAAGAGGTGTGATGCAGGTTCCTTTTGCCAAAGACCTTCACAGCTTCCTGGCAGGACCCAGGAAATGAGCCTTTTCTGCCGTGGGGCCAATTTTATGAAACATTATTCCCTGCATCGGAGGTTGGCTCCAGCCTTATTGATTTCTACTATTCTCATTTTTCCTTTTAATAACATTTTTTACTTCTTTGGATTTGTGCATTGCTTTTTACCTCACTTTTTATGGTTTTTATTGTACATCACCCATAGGAAATTGGAGATTTATAGCTAAGGGTTTATGAATTAAGTACTCATTGACGAAGAAATCTGATTGGCTTCTAGATCTGTTGAGTATCATGTTTGATTCTCAGCTCCTAGGAGAAAATGCCCTACTGCTATTTAGTTCAAATCACCTTCTGGGCACTTTGCCAAACTCATTAATATTGTTTACAGTTTGATTAGCAGTTGCGTTCTTAGCAATGGTTTTAATTCTTGTAATTAAAGAGCTTCTTACTGTGGTCATTGGACAGAAGCCAGAGAAAGTAGGAGCATATAATAAAATACTTTTACAAGTTCCTTAACATTCCCCACTCTTTTTTTCTTTTTACTGACCCTTTATTTTTGTAATCACATAGTTAAGCAGGATGAAATATGTAAGTCTGGCCTGTCAAAGCTAACTCAATCTAATTGCCATTTCCTTTTTGCCCCTAACAAAGTTTTTTGTCTTTTTGTAGTTGCATATTAGCAGCAATTTAACAAAGGTAGCAGGATTCCACCCCCACTCCCCAAAAATAGAACTTGCCATATCTCCTGAGACTCAATGAAAATAAACACAGGGATTGGATAATGAAAAGCTGAAACTCCTTTCTCTTCCCTTATTTTATAACTGGGTAGTTGCAGAAATAATGCCCATGCATTACCTGGCCTGCTAAAATAGATTTGGAATCATTGGGCCTAGGAATACTTAATCGTTTTAAATTTTAAGACAATTGCAGCTCTCATCTAACCAGTTCAGAAAGATTATGTTCTTTCCCAAAATGTTTTCCAAACAGAAGTTTCTTGTAGTCCTTCTTTCCTCTCCTCTTCTCAATCCTTCCTCTGACACCTTTTATTGAAAGCTAAAACTCCATTTTAATTTTCACATTGTTTGTCTGTGTTACAATCTATTAGGACACAGGGTGGCAATCTTACTATTGAGTTAGCTTTGTAGAATGATAACTTTGAAATAGCATCATTCCTTATCACCCAGCAACTGTATGTTGCTGATTCTGTTAATTGAAGCTATTAATGCAGTGATTCCATTGTCTCAAAGACTGGATTACATTCCTAAAGATAAAATGCTTGTGCAAGACACCTATATGAATAATCATCTTACTTTTAATATATGTAGAAGAAGTCTTATCTTTAGCAAGGTAATAATTTCTTTGTGTTGTTAGAAAGAAATGCAGCTATTTATATTGAATGATTTTCCTTATATTTTGTACTTAAATACATAATATCAAGGAGGAGAATCCTTATAGATTTTCACTTGTCCTTTCTAATAATATGTGCATCTTCTTTAAACTCTCAAGCCTGAATTCCTTAGATAGATGCTGATTTACATTTTGATATAAAAGTTCAAATGGGCATATGTTTAAATGGAATGAAAATTGGGAGGAATGGTCATAGGAAAAAATAATTATAATGAGTCTTTTGTAGTTTGCATTTGACTGGGAACCATAGCAACCCACACCAAATTCTTTTTTTAAAAAAATGACAAGCCATTTGGAGATCTTTGGATGGAGCAACAGCAAATATTTTCACTGTCTTGAAGTTCCTTTGTCAACAGATCCCATTTCTGGTGGGTAATATTTGCTAAAATACATAAGTTACAGTAACTCAGAAAATGCTTCCACTCTTCATTTTTCCATATGAAAATGTTGTGCCTCTCAAACAAATAAAACAGAACTGCTATGACATTGAAGATGAAACTGTTATACTCAATGGACATGTATGAAGCTTTCATTCAGGCATCTTCTACTGACTTATTTTTCAGTTCTGCCAAAGTATATTTCCTTAAGCATACTTACAACTTAGATGTCCTAGTTATCTCTTTCTGCACTAATATTACTATTGTATGCCTTATTTAATTGAACAGGACATTTATGAGTCTGCACACATGGGATAGCACATTTGTGGGGATAGGAAATGGTAACCATTTGAGTAAATTCTAAGCCTTTAGGCTTTAATTCTTAATTTCTCTTAAACCTAGAGCATAAGTATAGCAAAAGTCTATGTATATTCCATTTAAACTGAACCTCAGTTCTACTCTTTCCTAACTTCTGCTTAGTTGGTATTTGTTGGAACATTCTAATAAAGGTGCAGGGAAATAACAGAACTACTCATTCAGTCAAAGGTTGGGTAAATATAAATTCTGTAAATTAATACTGGTAGCATTTTGCATACAGTTTTAAAATTGTTTTGTTTTTAAAATTGTTTTTAATATGCTACATCATTGTAATTTTCGCTGTTTAACTTTTATTCTTCTATATATTTGTGGTGATGATGATGGCAATGATCTATTACTGTTAAATCGAAAATAGAAACTTCAACCAAGTAACATGGGATTGAAAGTACAATTAGAGTGATAAATCTAGAGGAATATTTGAATAGGGTGAGATAGATTTTTGAGTTTTGATATATTCATGGGAGCTTTAATATATTGATGGGAGAGCAGAACATACTGGATAAAAATCTAAGGAACAGTGTAACTTATGATGCTACAGATGGTGGTAGGTCAGAAAGCTCATCAGCTGATCATTGTCTATGTTGCCTGGGGATGAATTGACACTCATCTCTAACTCAAGAATCAGAGACTGTCAATCCCTATTCTAAAGAGTTGTCCTCTATGTTAATTAGTGAATGGAGTCATTTGGATTATCTGTTTTAGGCACCAATATTTTTGTGACTCCTTCTAATGCTCATCTGCAAGCCAGAAAACTCCAGATATTTAGTTTTAAAATACTGTCATTGCACAACAGTCAGTAGGATCAACTTGGTTCTGTCTGGGCCAAACAATCCAATAATGCATTGGCATTTCTTTTGTTTATTGATTATTTTCCTAATTTTTCTTCAAACAAAAGAAGGTTGATCAATTTCACAAAATCAGGAACTGTCCTCTAAATGAATGGTTTGAGCTCATCTGAACTAAAATCCCAGAAATATGATGTACTGAGCAGTGGAAATACAGATAGGTAATGATGATTGATCTTTACTGTTAAACAAAAAACAACATATTAAATATTTATATTTGTATTTACATCATTGCCATTGTGTTTGATGAAGGAATGGGGCATGAAATAAAGGAAATATATGCCTCAAGATTCAATGCTCTGTAGCAGCACTACCTGCTTTCAGAGCTGGTATGTACCTCTGCAGATAAAAGTGTATAGAAGGTGATAGAAACAAAGAGATTTGCTTCACAATTTTAGATAGCCTTTACACATTCGGATGTAAGAAACAGAGCTTTCTGTTAAATTTAAATATATATTTTCTAAGAAAACTAAGCTCAAAGTAATAAACAATAGAAAGAATGGTGTTTATTACTTTGAGCTTAAGTCTTAGGCCATCATTCATTAAGCAGGTGTCTTTCAATTATACTGGGACTACAATTGGGACTACAATTTACCAAATTTCCATCAGCAAAAACATGCTGGCTGGAAAATCTGGAGTATATCCACAATATGCTAGAAGTGGGCAGACTGGAGATGATTGCCATAGGTTGATAGTGGTGAAGTGGCAAGTTGCTTCTTTAATGTTTTATTTAGACAAGACAAATTTAATGTCTGTCTTTCAAACTAGGCTCTGTTATGAATCTCACAAAACACAACATAAAGAATTGCATTCCCGTTACCCAAAGTTTGTCAGTGACCTTTGGGCAAATTCTATCAACATTCATGATTGGTAGTCTTTGCCAGGACTACTAAATAATTTTATGTTGCTCCTTGAGGGATAAAAAAATGAAGTATCTTCAAAGAAAGAATATTCCACTGAAAGAATATTCTTGTCAACCCTCCTTACAATGCAAATAAAATGCATCAGCCAAAATCAAAACAATAACCACTGATCGGAGAAGAAGCACTGGAAATTGCATGGATTTTAAAGAGTAAAATAATGTACATATCTTGATAATAAGGATCATGGAATAAGTTAGAAATGGCTCTTTACTTATGCATTATATTAAGTATTAAGTTATACTGCTGTCCTTCCTTTCTTTTCTAGAATATGGGCTCAGTGGTCAGATCATTAACCTCAATTTCATAGTTTCAATTTTCTTCCCTAAACAAGGTTATTAATTAATTAACTAAATTCTCATGAGTATGAGTTGCTGTAGCCAAACTATTTTGAAAAGCTCCAGCTCTTCTCTAGCTCTTTTTGAAACCTAAGCAATATTTTGTTCAGATTTTTCAAGATGCGAGTTCATAAATCAACAAGGTGATCAAAAGAAAAGATGGCTGGATTATCAATGTATGGATGAAAGATATATGTATATATAAAAAGATCTGATTTAGATATATGTCTGAAAGCATAAATGATTCACCATCCTTGTGCTAAAAGCACTGTCATGTATTTGCTTTTGGCATACATTTAGCAATGTGACGGAAATGAATAAAAATGTTTTTTCCCCTTATCCCAGATTTATTTTTCATCCTGGATCAAATAATGGAGGCAGGGAAGGATGGAGAACACTTCTGGGATAAAACAGAGAAATAAAAACCTGATCTTTAGAAATATTTAAATGCTGAGAGATAGAAGTATCCATGAATTAAAGGCATCTTAAATATTACTAAGGAAAATTGAGTAGCAATTCAACAAGGATCTGAATAAATATGAGACAGTTGAAATCCTTTACACTTTCACCAATCAGTGTGATTATAGGGAGAGTCATGTTCCCATAATGATAAATACCTACATGCCATATCTCTCATATCTTTCTGGTTGACAGCAACAACTGGCCATGCCTGAAATTGAATAGCTAAGCAGCATTAGGGCTTGGATGGGAGAATACCAGGAATTTGGAAAAAAATGTTTTGAAGGTGGCAATGGCAAGTCATTTCATACTATTGCTATGAAAATAATATGGAGGTGTTCATGTAGCCACAAGGAATTACACTTGACTTGAGAGAGAATTCCTTATTTTATTGCTGGAATTAGACTTTGGGAAAATATCAGAAAAATGAAGATTCCCAAATGCAGTGCTGTATAATAATACTACTGATGGTGACCTCTAGTTTCCATCAGATGAGATGGCTTTCATAATCTCCTAGGCACCTGGTCTTTTGAGAATATGGAAGCTGACTAGTTCTTCTGGAGAGAAGTGTTAGTTGAGGAAGAGAATTCAATGGATTAAAATTAAAATTACTTAGTACTACCATTACGTACATGTCAGAAGCGCCTACTAAGGCATTTCTGGGTTGAAAGGATTATCTGATGACATCACCATTGCTCAGGGGACATATGTAGGGGCTCTTTTCATATCCCTATTATTTTCCCACTGAACTGGTAACTATTTATCTATTCACATTTGCATGCTTATGAATTGCTAGGTTGGCAGGAGCCGGAACAAATTGATGGGAGCTCATTCCATCACATATTTCATGCTTTTGGATTTAGAACTGCTAGAGCTGTTAACCTTTCATAGTCTTCTGACTCAGTGTCCTAAATACACGAGCTACTGCGGCCCCTCTAATTACTTAGTTAGATCTCTGAAAGCAAATGAAAACCAATATGAGTCTTGTGCTTTTGAGACCCATTTCTACCAAGAACCTTCTTTTCCTTTTGAAAAACCTTCTTTTCCTTTTGATATGAGTCACAATAATGCTTGATCCACCATTTCAGTCTGGGTTATTGCTCAGAATCACATGGTTTGAAAGACATGAGACCATTTTATCTCACTTTCCCAACTTCATGGTCTGTAGTTGTCATTGGAACAAAAGTTCCATCAACCTAACCAAACTTATAATGGAATTATAACAATATCCCAGAATGTTTCATCCAAGGGAAGGATATTCTGGCATCTCTCTATGTAATCTCTGTTTAATATACATAAATATGGTGATTACAATATTTTATTGAACAATATTTTATTGTAAACAATGGTGAGACTTGTTTCAGAAGAGTATATAAGTATATTTCAACACAGGAGGAGAGAATAAAAACAAGAAAAGAGATAGCTGTTGGTAACAAAGGAGAAATATGAGAAAGTGCAGTTTATGATGGCATGTGCTAACTTTTCACAACCTGATACTTGTCAGTTATGCTGGAACAACAACTATTATTTCAAAGAAAAGTACAAAAAGGGAAATTGCATGAAGCGGGAAATAATGATCACAGTATGAAGAAATTACAGTTGTGCCAATATTTGCCACCATATTTATTGTTAGAGAGAAAGAGGAGAAAGTTGCAGTCATTTTTGTCATCCACAATGACAGTACTGCTTCTTTGTTTCTGCTGTAATGCACTTCATTTAACATCCAAATTTTTTCCTGGCCCCATTGATTTTGCTGTTAATGCAAGTACTAACAGTGGTAACAAAGTACTGTTTTGCATACACCAGCATGCTCCTCATTTAGTGATGTTCCGGCTCCTATCTCTTCTTTTATATTCTTGTTCTTATATATACTTTCTGTTTTTAAGTCATATAGCTTTTATATCTTCTGGCTTTTCATAAATATTTTTAGATTTTTATTTTTACTCTGATTTTTACGCTATGTACTTTTTAATGACTGTATACCACCTCACACTGGTCGAAGATTTGGTTTGATTAGTGCATGATCTTTGGGAACAGTAGGGGCTAAAATATGAAAATGCCAGCCCTTAAAGATAGATCAGACTAGGAATCCAATGATATAAATCAGTTGACAGTAGGCTATTTTTATTGTAATAGTAATAGAATCTTTTAAGACTGAATGCATCCTGTCCCCACTTTATCTTGGTCAAAACTAGGGAAGATATTGTCTGACACATTTACCTGTTACGTTCCTGCATTGACTCAGTTCTCTTTTATCTGATTTTTGTCTTGTCTGGTAGGAGCCCTCAAATCCATTCCCTCTGACCTCTACATTGAGATGGAAAGCTCAACCCTACTCCACAGAACAGTTTGTCTATCAAGCTGTCTATCAAGACTCCTCTTTCTCCCCACCAGCCCCATATCACATTAGGGAGCATGATTGGTGGATGATTTTCTTTTTGACAGGACATTCATCACTTGTTTCACCCTATCCTGCCTTGCAGTAACTGTTGAAACAGCTCTATTTGCCAGCCTCATTAATATGGCAAAATAGAGACTGACTATCAGGATGGAGCAAATTATGCTGACATACTTTTGTGCTGCTTCATGGGATAGAAGAAAGCATTTTAAATTACTGTCTGGGGGTGCCCTAGATATAAGTGCAAACAGAACATTTTCTGTTGCCCTCAAGGCCACATATTTAAATCTAAAGTTTAGCTAAATCATTTCCTCAGTGAAGTGGTAGGAATTTGTGTTAGATATTTTCCTTATGGTACTTATCTATCATAGGATGAAGATGGATCTATCTCCCCCTGAGAATAAACATTAGTTTTCCTGCTGTAGATATAAATGTGCTTGAGCCAGCCTTTGTTTATGACTGCTATGCTAGATATCAAGCTGCAAATCAAGCATAATTTAATGCTAGCAGAAATTACATGTTTCATCTCATAAACATGTATGAAGATCATTTCTAAGATGGCTGAATATTGCCACTGTTAACACAAGCATGACCTTATAAGAAATCAAAGAAGTAGTTATTGACAGTTGTGTCAAAATGCTGTCTTTGGGGTCATAGAGGATTGAAATGATTGAACAGCGACATCAACAAAGGCCAATCTCTGATTATGTTATTTCCCCAGTAGTGCCTTAAAATGTAATTGTAGCATCATCCAGTTTAGTTGAAGTAATATGAAGGCTGTCCTAATTACTGTTTTTTGATCCAATAATGGTTGGATAACATTAGAAAATGCCATAAATGCTAGTAAATTTCTTGTATCTGTGTTACATTAAAAGCAGGTTTCCCACATCTGTGTCTTCAAGATATGTGGATTATGCTCTTATTGATTGAATGACTAATGGCCAATGGAGGTGATTGTATCAAAAGGAGATGGTGTTGGACTTCCGGAGGAAGTGAGAGGAACCTGCCCCACTTTACATTGAGGGGGACTGTGTAGAGAGTTTCTTCCTTTAAATTCCTGGGAGTCCATCTCAGCGAAGACCTCACCTGGAAAAACTAGGTTGCCAGGAAGGCCCAACAGAGACTCCATTTCCTTAGGGTAAAACAGGGTGGAACATCAACTGGTGACTTCCCTTTACTGGTCCTCAATAGAAAACATCCTCATTTATTGCATCATGATATGGCATGCTGGTTTGACAGCCACGGATAGAACAACATTACAGAGGGTGGTGAGCACAGCACAAAACATCATAGACTGTCCTCTGATACCACTAGATGAGATCGCTAGGGCTCACTGCCTTAAAAGAGTGAGGAAAATTCTCAGGGACAACTCACACCCTGGTCACCACTTTTTTATCCTCCTACCATCAGGAAGGAGATATAGAAGCATAGCCAGCTGCACAAACAGGCTGAAGGACAGTTTTTATCCGTGAGCTATCAGACTCCTGAATGCGAAATAACATCATAACTACGTAGTACAATGAACTTGCAGGGCCGACTCAACATGTAACATGTTCACACAGGTGAAATAGGACTGGGTGTTTGTTAATACGATTTATTGGGTTGGGATTTTCTGTCTTCACTGGGAGTTGTATTGTGTTGGGGGGGGGGGTGCACTGAGGGAGCTCAACCAATCTTATTGTATATATGTTATGCACTGACAATAAAGATTTGAAATTCAAAGGGCACCAAATTGGGAAAACTGATTTAAATTTTATTTTAAGGCTGAGGAAGTGGCCTCACTAATTATTAAAAAGGCTGTCCGGCCAATACTTTCACATTTTTATATCTATCCAGAAAGAGTGTAGAACCACTTCAGGCTGATCATGGGATTTCCCAGCAAGAAATGCCAGACTGAAGGACAGCTCCAAAAACCAGATCTTATAACTGAGGAGGAATGAGGAGCTGGCAAGTAGATTAGTTCTTTGATAATTCCTCTCTGGACAAGAAACATCACACATATGTACTTCACATAGAAGGGAGAGTTCTCTAGTGGGTTTAAAGTTCCAGGAGCTAACATCTTGTTCAAATCACATTGGGGATTTTTCCAAGGACACTAAGTTTGCAAATTTCCTTTTCCTTATTTTCCTTATTTTCAGATATTAGGAAGCTTTGGATCAACAGATTAATCCTTTGTGATTTTTAAAAAAATATAGTCTTTGATGTATGACTATAATGGAGCCTGTCCATTATGATTGTATCTTATAATGGTTGTAAAATGGCTGCTTTTTTATGGTACTCGCCAGGAATCACTAGGGTGGTAAGTGAATCCTCAGATGTTAAGTGAATATTGTAGTCATTCAGCAAACCAACGGTTAACTATTGGCGTGGTTTCACCAAAAACTGAAAATTAAGTGGTAGTTTTCAGGAAAAGCATCACAAAACACAGTCACACGATCACAGGATATTGCAGACATCTGTAAATGCTGCCATGTAACTGAACGCCCAAAGTTCAGTCACATGATCACAGAGGGGGACCTGCCCTTCAGAAGGGAAGTCACTTCTTTATATTTTTATTATAATCTTTTTAAAAAATTCATATTTTTCACTTTTTTCTTTTCTGTACTTATTCTATTTTTCAGTTCTTATTCTATTGTAATTATAATCTTTAATAAAATTACTATATATATATAACAAGTATGATTATGCAGGCTACAAATATCTGCCTTCGCTTTTATGACAGTGACATATTTTGATTCTGTTTAACCCAATGATTATTCTTTTTCTATTAATTACTTTTAGAATTCATTTTAAAATACCTTTTCCCTTTCTTCTACTTATCACATATTCATTGCAAAATTCACAAAATACATTCTCTATTTGCTTCATGTAAGATTTGGATATAGTTAGGTAGGGAAAAAATTAATGAGTGTGATTAACACGTTCTAGTTGTTAAACTGTTTTGAAAATAGGACATGGAAAAAGAGAGAAGGAATATATGGTAGGCACTGATTTGCATGTTTTGTTACTAACCATTAGATTGAACAAACTAATAACTGTCCTCTTGATTTGTTTAGTTTCCTAGGTCATGTAGTCCAACTATACTTTCTTATTGTTTCCAGTTTTCCAATCTCCAACCATAAATTGCACATTTTGCTTGCATCTCTGTCAATTTCTGATTGAACTTTACCATAAAAGTCATCTCTTTCTGCTATATTAGAGTGTTATCCAGTCAGAGGACCTCATTAACTGACATTATATCGTCAATCACTTTATATTGTCTGTCTTGCCCAATATGAAATTATGCCATTGCCATTAAACTGATAATCTGCCTCCAGCATCTTCCTATATCACTGATGTTTGATATAGGTGACTGCTTGCTTCAGCAGAGCAACTGGGATAATCTTCATGTTTTGGATGACTCTACTAGGAGTGTATATTTTTTGCATATATCCGAGGCGTTCTTCCCTCATCTCTCTTCAAAACACCCATCTGACAAAATGAGGCTCCAAAGTTGGACATAAAGGAGTATATATTTTTATGTAAAAGTTATATTGTTGTTATAAATAAAATGTAGTAACTCTTGTTGTAATGAATCTGGGCTTGCTCTGTTGCATTTCTGGGATATACCGGTAATGCTTGATGAGCAGCTTCATGCCCCTATTCTGTGTTCCAATTCTTAAAGAATCTTTAAAGTGAACTTGGAATGGGCAGTTTTAACACAAGATGCCTTCAATAGAAGACTAAGATATGGCTGTTACTTAGTTCTGGCTTTCAATTATATTTTTCCAAGAAAGCTATCGATATATAATTGGGCAAGTTGAGAAATAGTAATTGGCCCAAATCATCCAACCTGGTTTACAACGATATAGGGATTTGAATCTTCCTCTTCTCATTCATACAGGTAACTCTCCACCTACAACCATTGTTGAGCTCACAATTATGGTTGTAAGCAGTGGTGGGTTCCTCCCAGTTTGGCCTGGTTCTGTCGAGCCGGTAGCGGTGACGATATGACGTCACCGAACCGGTTCTCTTTGTTTGGGAACTGGGCCCTCCCACACCCCCCCGTGTTATTCTTATCTTTTATTTGGCCCCACCTCCAAACTATTCGCTGCTTCCTGAGTCCCAGCTGATCAGCTAGAAGGAAAAAAACTGTTTAAACTCTTGCCGCAGAGCTTCAAAGGGCCGCCCTACAGCTGATCAGTGTTAAAAGGCAGTGTGGTGGTAGACCAGTGCGCTCGAAAAACAAATGGGTAGACCAGTGCCTCCAAAAACAAATCGGTAGACCAGTGCCTCCAAAAACAAATAGGTAGACCGGAACGCTCCAAGAACAAATGGGTAGACCAGTACAGCTCTGCAAGCAGTTAAAAGTCTGGTAGACCAGTACCTCTGCTAAATCCTAAAGAATTGTCACATGACCATCAAACCATGCCCACAAAATAAGCCACGCCCACAGAACCAGTAGTAAAAAAATTTAGAACCCACCCCTGGTTGTAACATAGGACTGGACCTGATTTTTTGACATTTTTTGAGGCAGTTGTTAAGTAAACTTTGTGATCCTTAAACAAATCCATTTTCTCCAGTAGGTGTTTTTTGCTGGAAACCAGAAGTAAGTACTGGTAAACAGCCAAAAACATTACAAATTGCTGTCACATAACTGCAGGATGCTGTAAATGGCTGTAAAGGTGAGCTGGTTGCCAAGCACCCAAAATGTGATTTTGTGGCTGTGGTACAGGCATGGGAACTTCAAAAATGAGTCATAAATAGCTTCTGAAGGGTCCATCCTATTGGGCATTTTCTGTTGTTAAGCAACCAGTTGTAAATTGAGGACTTAACTGTAGTCCATTGCTCCTAATGCTATAACACGACATAAAAATATATTAGTATGTTAAGTTGAAACTTACAAAAACAATATGATGACTTATAATAATATTGAAAGCTATAGTACTATAACTCTTTAAGGGTACCAAATTGGGGCAAGCTGCCATTTTGAGTTGACTCTAAAATTCTTCCAGTATAGTATCCCCTTATGTCTGCATCCTGGTATCAATAGTAATTAGTTAAATACTATTGAAAGATGCAGCAAGTGCTTGTTGGTAACAGCCCGAGTCTTATTACTGAACCCAGTATTTGCATTCATTGACAGATAAAATCTACAATGGAAGTCTCAGTTTTGTGAAGAAAAATACAATTTTCCTTGCTCCATGTCTTGTGTTCCAACAGATCAACGAGTCTACTAAGTCTTTAAAGTAAAGTTTTTCAAACTTTATGCTGCTGTGACTCCCTAAAATGATAAATTAATTTAGTGTGACTTCCTTGTGATTAAAAATAATGAGGTTTTTTTTTTTTTTAATACTGAGTGTCAGAGGGAGAGGAAACTGAACAACTTGCCTAGGCAGAGGGAGAATGGATTCTCACATTTCGTCTTTGGGGCTGCAGGAGGAAAAGAATAGTATACTCAGACAGAGTATACTAGATCAGAGAGAAGCAGCAGTTTGACAAAATCATCATATTGGTGATGCCAATATTCTCATCTTCAAGACCATCTTTAGGGATTTCTTGCCTTATTATCCTCCATCTCGCTCACAGATTCCCAGAGTTTGCTTCCAGGCCCATTTCCTGCTGCTGGACTTATGGCCAGCTTTGCAGCATGCCTACCTGTCTATCTTCAACTTCACAGCCCTGCAACTTGCTTGACTATCCGTTCCTCACACCCACAGACTAACAACATACCAGGCCTTGAGCCGGGCTGTGGAAGTATTGTGCATGCGTGTGTGATCAACCAGTGGTTGCATGCTCTATTTGCGTAAACAGTGGGTACGCATGCCCGCAAATGAAGCTGTATGCACTTCATACACTTGCACACCACTTGCATGGAACTATCCCTTCTCCACACACACACCTGCCAGTCCACAAAGCTGGAAAGGTTGGAGAACTCTGACCTAAAATGTAGAAGTACACTACAATATGGCATTTTCTTTATTTGGCTTCAAAGCAGTCAAATCAGAACCATAGCCTATCTGAGTGCAATACATCTCTAGAAGAGTAATACTGTATGATCCAGTGCAATGCTCTCTACATGGGGCTACCCTTGAAAAGTGTTCGGAGACTACAGTTGGTCCAGAATGCAGCCGCGTGAGCTATCGTGGGTGTGCCTAGATAAACCCACATTACACCAATTCTCCGTGAACTGCACTGGCTCCCTATTGGTCTCTGGGCACAATTCAAGGTGTTGGTTATTACCTTTAAAACCCTGCATGGCTCAGGGCCAGGTTATCTTTGAGACCGCCTTCTACCACATAGCTCCCAGTGACCGATAAGATCCCACAGAGTTGGTCTCCTCCGGGTCCCATCAGCTAAACAATGCCGGCTGGCGGGCCAGCAGGGGAGAGCCTTCTCTGTGGCTGCCCCAGCTCTCTGAAACCAGTTACCTCCTGAGGTCCAGACCACCCCCACCCTATTGGCCTTCCGAAAAGCGGTGAAGACCTGGCTATTCCGGCAGGCCTGGGGCCGTTGATCTCGCTGTTGCGATCGTGTGAAATCCGGCTGTGAATGGTGTGAATGGGTTTTAATGTTTTAATTTTTAAATGTTTTTATAACGTTTTTTTAAAAATGCATTGTAAGCTGCCCTGAGTCTTCAGAGAAAGGCGGCATATAAATTGAATTAATTAAATTAAATTAAATTAAGTAGCACTTCTAAAACTGCCATAAGGATAAGGGTTTCTTGGAAATATCTTTGTTTCTTTTGCCTCCCAGAGAGTTAATAAGCAGTAAAAACTGTGGGCAATTCAAACTGGATATTGGCACTGTATTCCCGAATCTTCCTTATTCTTATAATCAGATAATACTGTAATTTAATAAGAGCCAGTATATGTGTTTCCTTTCTTTAGATTGCACAACTGATCTTACTAATTGAAGTTTGCTAAACTGACTTAATTGTACCAGCTACTTGGCAGCTACTGTAGCTAAACTTGTCAGAGCATCTTTTGTAATCTTGAAAAACAAATTGTATACTGTCATTTGCCTCCAAACCACCCAACTCTGAATTTTTATATGGCTTTAATGATCTAGAATAATTTGTTCTGAAATAAAATATCTTGTTTTGGATTCTGTCACTGGATTAATTCCTGCTACTGGATTCCAGATCATTTGTTTGAAATTGCAGGCTGAAATTTGCATGTCTGAAAACTCCTAAATCCAAAAGAATAACTTGCAATTTGGAATATCAGATAAAAGGCTATGTTGGAAAAACCCTTCTTTTTGTGGTATGAGATTTGTTGGTGCAGGGAATTATTTTGCCTGGAGGAATACTCAGATGAGTTCTCACCTCATTTGGAAGTAGTAGGGCTGATTCTGCCATTAGAGAGAAAGAGATTCTCCAAGCTCTACTTGATGGGTTAGAGTGGGGAATGGAGTGGAGTATGTAGCAAGAAGTTGAAGAATAGTGTATTTTTAATTTCATTTGGAGCAACAAACTTGGAGGAGAGAGATTTTACTTATTTCTCCATGGTTTAAATTTTTCTGATGTTTATCTGATTTTGATAACAGCTATAGGCAGGGTGCAGACTAGATTTCAGAAAAAGCATGGGAGGCAAAGATTAAAAGATCCAAATGATGCAGCTCTGATTAAAAAAACAAAAAACAAAAACAGAGTTCCCCCTTCCATTTTTTTGAGAGCAGTTTATAAAGAAGGAAATACTAAGATATTGAATCACAGATCTCTTCTATTTTATTTTTTTCATTTTATTTATAATTAGATTTTTATCCCACCATTATTTTGAATAATTCAAGGGAGCATATATAATGCTCCATCTCTTATTTTCCACATAAAATAAACTTGGAGGGGGGCTGATCTGGCAGAGAGTAAAAGATTCAAAGCCATCCCCCTGGCTTTTATACCCAAAGGAGGACTAGAACTCATGATATTTTGGTTTCTACACCAGCACCTTACCCACTGGACACTAAGAACTTAATTTTAACATGGAAAAGCAATCTGGAATGTCCAGGAAGTTTCTCTACCTTAATCAAGACTTCCCCAGACTTTCCAGAGGGTAGCTAGAGTTTATAGGAATTGTAGACCAACACAGCGGCATCGTGGTTCAGCGGTTAAATACACTGAACTTGTCAGCTGGAAAGTTGAAGCCCAGGTTTGAGAGTTAAGCACTGCACAATGGGATGAACTCCTGTTTCTCCACCAGCCCCTGCCCATCAAGCAGTTTGAAAGCATGCAAAAGCGAGTAGATGAATAGGTACTACTTCAGTGGGAAGGTAACAGCGTGCCATGCATCTTTGGCATATAGCCAGGCTGGCCATATGACCACAGAAAATATCTTCAAACAATGCTGGCTCCCTTGGCCAAGAAACAGAGATAGGCACCACGCCATAGAGCAGTGGTGGTATTCAGCTGGTTCTATCCGGTTTGGGAGAATTGGTAGCGGAGGCTGTGAGAGCTCCGCCTACCCGCCCAGACATCATCATGTCCCATGTTTGATGCTCTGCGCATGCACAGAAGGTCCTGCGTACGCGCAGAGGTGTTGCGCATGAGTGTTCACATTTGCAAACCGGTAGCAAAGGTAAGTCAATACCACCACAGCCATAGAGTCAGATATGACTGGACAAGGAAACCTTTACGTTTTTAGTCCAACACAGACTGCAATTTAATGAACAGAACAGAATAACAGAGTTTGGAAGAGACCTTGGAGGTATTTTAGTCCAATCTCCTGCTCAAGCAGGAAACCTTATACCATTTTCAGACAAATAGTGTCCAATCTCTTCTTAAAAACCTCCAGTGTTGGAGCACTCACAACTTCTGGAGGCAAGTCATTCCATTGATTAATTGTTCTAACTGACAGGAATTTTCTCCTTAGTTCTAAATTGGTTCTCTCCTTAACTGGTTTCCATCCATTGCTTCTTGTCCCATCTTCAGGTGCTTTGGAGGAGAGGTTGACCCCCTCTTCTTTGTGGCAGCCCCTAAGATATTGGAATACTGTTGTCATATCACCCCAGTCCTTCTTTTCATTAAACTAGACACAATCAATTCCTGCAACCGTTTTTCATGTTTTAGCCTCCCGTCCCCTAATCATCTTTTTGGCTCTTCTCTGCACTCTTTCTAAAGTCTTGACATCTTTTATATCATGGTAACCAAAACTGGACACAATATTCCAAGTGTGGTTTTACTTATAAAGTGGTATTAACACTTTGGGTAATCTTGGATCTATATATCTGTTAATGTAGCCTAGGATTGTGTTGGCTTTTTTGGCAGCTGCAGCACACTGTTGGCTCATATTTAAGTGATTGTCCACTAGGACTCCAATTAGTCCTCTCACAATTACTACTATTGAGCCAGTACCATCTATTCTGTATTTGTGCATTTGCCCAATTACTACTATTAAGCCAGTACCATCTATTCTGTATTTGTGCATTTGGTTTTTCTTGCCTAAATGTAGAACCTTACTTTTCTTACCATTGAATTGCATTTTGTTAGATAGGGCACATTAATCTATACAGGAACTTCAGGGGCGAGTAGGTTGACACTCTTCTAGGCAAGGAGCAATATTCATTGGGATTTTGGATGTCCCTTTCTTTTTTCTAATAGCCTGTTTAATAATATGCACTCTGCATGTCACCTTTCCCATTGCTCTACCTGCTCATCATCGCCTCATTAGTTAAATCCCAGAGTGTTTGGCAAAGACAATAAAATATCCTGAGCATAACTTCTTTCTGGACTAATGATGCAAACTCTTTCATGAGGGTTCATTTTGAATCTGATCATAGTTTAATTAGTGCTTCTAATGGAAGTGGGTCTCTGACTTTTGTCCCTGAGTTAGTATCTACTGGTATATTTTTTATAGCAGGAATTGTAGACAACAATTGTTTTAATCAATATTTTTCTCTGTTGTAGTATATTAACATTTTATTGGTATTCTGGTAATCCTTATTTCATCATATAAATTAGATATGTAGGAGGAATGTGAGAAAAGGATGCATTTCACAAAATTTTGGTGGGTGATGGGTGGGCAGGTGATGTTCTCATTTCCTTATTTTCTTACTGGGTATCTTTCTAAAAACTTCATTTTGAATGTGAAATTTGATTTGGATGCTTTGCATCTACTGTGAGGTCTAGGCATAATTGTAGCATTCAGATTCCTAATAGTGATTTGATTACTGGCTGTTCTTACAAACTGCTCTTTTCTTTTCTTGTTAGTATATTTTATAAACTGAGTGTGGGTAAACTTGCCCCACAGTGCTTGAAATCTACTTATGTAGTGGTGGTGGAGGCTTATACAGTCAGGTTCAGAAATATTGGGACATCGACACAATTCTAGCATCTTTGGCTCTATACACCACCACAATGGAGTTGGAATGAAACAAACACAATGTGCGTTAAGTGCAGACTGTCAGCTTTAATTTGAGGGTATGTACATCCAACTCAGGTGAACGGTGTAGGACTTACAGCAGTTTGTATATGTGCCTCCCACTTATTAAGGGACCAAAAGTAATGGGACAATTGGCTTCTCAGCTGTTCCATGGCCAGGTGTGTGATATTCCCTCATTACCCCAATTACAATGTGCAGATAAAAGGCCCCAGAGTTCATTTCAAGTGTGCTATTTGCATTTGGAATCTGTTGCTGTCAACTCTCAAGATGAGATCCAAAGAGCTGTCACTATCAGTGAAGCAAGCCATCATTAGGCTGAAGAAACAAAACAAACCCATCAGAGAGATAGCAAGAACATTAGGCGTGGCCAAAACAACTGTTTGAAACATTCTCAAAAAGAAGGAACGCATCGGTGAGCTCAGCAACACCAAAAGACCTGGGAGACCACGGAAAACAAGTGTGGTGGATGACCGAAGAATTCTTTCCCTGGTGAAGAAAACACCCTTCACAACAGTTGGCCAGATCAAGAACACTCTCCAGGAGGTAGGTGTAAGTGTGTCAAAGTCAACAATCAAGAGAAGACTTCACCAGAGTGAATACAGAGGGTTCACCACAAGATGTAAACCATTGGTGAGCCTCAAAAACAGGAAGGCCAGATTAGAGTTTGCCAAACAACATCTAACAAAGCCTTCACAGTTCTGGAACAAGATCCTATGGACAGATGAGACTAAAATCAACTTGTACCAGAGTGATGGGAAGAGAAGAGTATGGAGAAGAAAAGGAATTGCTCATGATCCTAAGCATACCACCTCATCAGTGAAGCATGGTGGTGGTAGTGTCATGGCGTGGGCATGTATGGCTGCCAATGGAACTGGTTCTCTTGTATTTATTGATGATATGACTACTGACAAAAGCAGCAGGATGAATTCTGAAGTGTTTCGGGCAATATTATCTGCTCACATTCAGCCAAATGCTGCAGAACTCATTGGACGGCGCTTCACAGTGCAGATGGACAATGACCCAAAGCATACTGCAAAAGCAACCAAAGAGTTTTTGAAGGGACAGAAGTGGAATGTTATGCAATGGCCAAGTCAATCACCTGACCTGAATCCCATTGAGCATGCATTTCACTTGCTGAAGACAAAACTGAAGGGAAAATGCCCCAAGAACAAGCAGGAACTGAAGACAGTTGCAGTAGAGGCCTGGCAGAGCATCACCAGGGATGAAACCCAGCGTCTGGTGATGTCTATGCGTTCCAGACTTCAGGCTGTGATTGACTGCAAAGGATTTGCAACCAAGTATTAAGAAGCGAAAGTTTGATTTATGATTATTATTCTGTCCCATTACTTTTGGTCCCTTAACAAGTGGGAGGCATATATAAAAAACTGCTGTAAGTCCTACACCGTTCATCTGAGTTGGATGTACATACCCTCAAATTAAAGTGACAGTCTGCAGTTAATGCACATTGTGTTTGTTTCATTCCAACTCCATTGTGATGGTGTATAGAGCCAAACATGTTAGAATTGTGTCAATGTCCCAATATTTCTGGACCTGACTGTATATATTGGTGAAAAAATCTTGTAACTATCAATGTATCTTTTTTCTGAGTAAATAAATTGAGTGGGTCATGCAAAATGACCAATTGAAATTGGTAGGATGAAAAATGTTTGGGCTGAGGTAAAATTGCCCCATCAATGGTACTGTGCTTAGGCTGAGAGTAAATTTAGGTGTTCCTATGTTAGACCTATCCAGCCATGGATCTGTCTCATTTTATCTGTTTCGCCTGTGTGTCTTTGTCAATTTTATTTGCAAAAGATTCAAAAAGTGTCTGGGTAGTTGTTGTTTTGGAGGCATATTTCCAGTTTAATCAAAGAGGATTTATAGGAATCAGCCAATTTCAGTTTAGAATTGTGTGTTAAATAATTCAGCATAATCCTTTGGTGTACATTTTAGAGGAAATAGCTTAAGTTTTAAAAATGAATTTT
The DNA here is from genome assembly GCF_059756535.1 of Pantherophis guttatus. NCBI lineage: Eukaryota > Metazoa > Chordata > Lepidosauria > Squamata > Colubridae > Pantherophis > Pantherophis guttatus. Next base: position 49,297,270 of record NC_142066.1, read on the forward strand.
GAACTGTAAAAATTTAACCATTATTTTGTTTCTGCCACCCTCTCATTCATTTTATCATTTCTCAAATTTTCAAATTTTAGCAGTCTCAAATTCAAATGTTCTTGCTTCTTTAGGAATAACTTCATATTCCTAAAATAATATAGAGATCATTTTCTTCAAAATATTGTGTATTGGTTGTATCAGTGGCACATTATCTACCCAACATTTGTTCTGATATCCTATTGCAAAGACTGGATGTAATTTTTCTCCTCATTGTTTGCATTGTTTAGCCAGCCTGATTGCACTTTTCTTTTCTGAGCATAATAGACTCAATACATGAACAGGAAACTTAACTGAAAGCAAGCATGAAAAGCTGTAGAGCTTATAAAAATTGTTCCAGATGCATTGGATTTGAAAATAATCCTTTGCGAACTCCTTTGCCAACTGCTAGATTCATAGTGCCAGCAAAAGTACCAAATATATATAGTATAAGAAGAATTCAGGTATATAAAAAGATTCCCTTGTGCTTGGACTCTTGGCAGTTGGTATTTTTAGGAATTTGCCTCCTGCTTTTTGTAGCTTATTCACTTTTCCTTTCTTGGCAAATGAGAACTGAGATAATCAGACAGGTTCTGATTTCTCCATGCTTTGTCCTCTTTACTACTGTGTTTCCCCGAAAATAAGACCCTGTCTTATATTTTTTGAACCTTGAAATAAGCACCTGGCCTTATTACCACGTGCTCAAAAGCCCGACTGGGCTTATTATCCAGGGATGTCTTATTTTGGGGAAAACAGGGTAGGTGGCTCAGTGGCTAAGACACTGAGCTTGTTGATCAGAAAGGTCGGCAGCTCGGCAGTTCGAATCCCTAGTATAGGTCTCCTGCGTGAGCAGGGGGTTGGACTAGATGACTTCCAAGGTCCCTTCCAACTCTGTTACTGTTAAAGTGTAGAGTGGAGGAGTGGAGTGGAGGGCAAAAAGAGAGCGATAACTAGATAGACAGCAGCTACAGTGATGATAAGAAGATGAGAACTGTGAAGGGCAGAGTGCAAAGAGTATCTTGCCCTATTACCCTATAAACCTATAGTTGGCACGGCCATGCCAACTTAGTGCATGGCTATAAAAATCTATTTTTCATCCCTTCGGTGAAACAGCTTTTTGCAGCGAAGAAAGATAGGCTGCAGATTTACAACTCTTTAATGAAATAACCCTAGAAATCAGATAAACAACTGTAAAACAATATTAGCTCTTTGGGGGCATTGTCTAGTATCATAATACAGCAGAATAGTTGGAAGCGCAAAAGGAAATCTATAGAACAATAATTTGGAATGAATTTATTTAAATCTTACTCCATTTACAGTCTTTGGCTTTTGGCACTAAAGAAAGAAAAATGAAGAGAAGACAGCCAAGATGAATTTGTATTATAATCCTTCCAAACGGGGATTACAAGAAAAAGAAAAAAATGGTCTCTAGTCAGGTTGTCTTCCTTAGGGCTAGGAATGATGAAAGAATTTGATCTTTGAATGTTCCTGGGTGAATTGACCTGATTGGATCTCTGACTAATGTGCACATCAAAATATAATTATCCTTTGTGTTTTACACTTCTATGAATATTTGCAATTCAGTTCCAAGCTCAGTTGAATTTTAAAATATGCATTTTAAGATAAAATAATCTAGAAGTGTACAGTCTATGAGCAGTCATATTTGAAACCATATTTAAATGTTTCTATGTAGATTTTATCCATCAGGTTATAAAATAGAATACCTGTATGAATAAATATATGCAGAATGGACACAGATAAATAACAGATTGGTCCATTTATCCCATCTTGGTGGCAGTTCTTTTCATCCCATGTTTGTTGAAATAGATATTTGTTTGTTTTCTTTCATTGGCTGTGATGAGGGCAGAGAACTGCAGTTTTTAGCTTTTGGCAATACTTCTATTACTTATTATACTCCAGAAGATTTCAGACTTGGAAGAAGAAAATCAACAACCAATTAGAAGAGAAACTGGAAGCAGATCAGAGTCACCAAAGCATTGCTGGGATCGAAAGTGAAAAACACACCCCATAGAGAAGATGGGGAATATGCCAAGGAAAAGACCATTCTCTAAATCCTTGATTCATACTGGCCGGAGTTGAAAGGAAATTTTATTTTTCCTTAACCGTCTCAAGGGTAAAGTGTTTTTATTTACATTTTATTTATTTGACAATATAGAAGAAGCATTACCTTTATCTTCCAACAAATTACCATTTTTGACAGTCCTTTTGTGTACATATGTCATGAAGTCCAATAAATTCTAAATATTATTTTTTTCTTACAAATGAAGGCAAAAATTATTTTTTTTCTGTTATATAAGTATCTCAGAGGTAAAGTGTGTTTTCGAATTCAGTGGGATGCTGAAAGAATAAAATACACTGGATTAAAATCATATCCTGATCATTGGGACAAAAGCAACAGAGCAATCTTTGAGGAGGAAAGAGAAGAGAAGAGTAGGAAATAGTAGAAATGAAGAAATGTGCAATATGTTGATCTTCATGTGCTTCATGAGTACCCTGAAGCTGATTATTGTGGGAAGCACAAATATTGGCTAGATCATCTTGGATGGATCATGATGGAAATCTAGCCTGAACTATTCCTGTGTGCAGAAATAATTCCATAGTAAACAGAAATAATTGCATTATGTTGTCTTAATCAGTGGAATCTTTTAGTAATGAGGATGATAGTGATTCTACTTCAAAAGTTTGGACATGACATACTGAATATAGGGTGGCTTGGTGAAATGAAGCAGATGAGTATTAATGTGAAACTTGCACTTATGCCCTCACTTGTAGAGAGTGAGGAAGATACCTTGATAGAGATCTAAAGAAACTGTTGCTTAGGACAAAGGGCTGGAATTTTTATTTAGTCTAGAACAGGGGTGTCAAACTCATAGCCTGTGGGCTGGATGTGTCATGCTCTGCCCCCCCCCAATTTAGTGAAGGGGCGGAAAATTGTGATATGTCACGTGATGATAACGTAATGTCGTGAGTTTGGCACCCCGGTCTAGAACAACAAAAGAATATTTGAAAGATGCTCAGGCAAACGCCTCTCTAATTTGCTGGACTTTTAGAGAGGGGAAGAGGTACAGCACAATCAGATTTTGCAAAATTTTATTATTATAATCGATCTCAATAAAAGTAGTTTTGGCCTCCATATGGAGTAGATTTCCTGATCTAGTCTACCTGATGGGACTAACATCATTTTTCTCACCCTTCTGGCCTTATTTATTGAGCATAAATGTTCATATAGAAGGAATAAAATCTCATCTTATTAAGCATCCAATAAAACTGCTCTACAAAATCAGCAGGAAAAGGAGATTGACTTTTGGTCTAGAAGATTTGGATTTAATTATTGGCCTGGTTTCTTTACATAAAGGGCCAAAACCAAGCTATTCCGTTGAGGATAAGAATAAAATAACACCTTTTCTATCTTTTCAATAGACTATAGTTGTACTGGTTTGGCCACTGAATTTTATTTCAGCTTGGCAATGAAATAACATATGCCGCTTCTCAGGTTCATAGCTTAGCATAGCCTGTACTGAGTAAACTGTGTATACAGCTCACATCTTTCCATCTACCAGCCTGTATTGCCTGAAATAACCATCTCATTTCTTGTAATGATAGTATCATTTTTGTATGTAAGATCCTCACTTTCTGAATTGCTCGTTTCTTTTATATTGCTTTGCTACTTGCAGGAAGATTTTTGAAAAAGTATCATGGAGTAATTCAGGTATGGTCATATCCAAAATGAAAACTGACATCTTGTGTTTCATTTTGAGAACCAATTTGATGTAATGATTAAAGACCCTGGGCTAGAAACAGAGAGACTGTGAGTTTTAGTTCTGACTAGGCATGAAAGCCAGTCACTCTCTCTCAACCCTAAGAAAAAGAAAATGACAAACCAGTTCCAAAAATGTTGTCAAGAAAACTTCATAGTCTATACTTAGTAGTCACCAGAAGTCAAGATTGACTTGAAGGCAGACATACAAATAAAGCTTCTTTTTACTGTCTTAGATTTAATTATTCTTGTTCTGCAATTGTAGCTCGGGCCTCTGCTTCTGTTGTCTTCTAAAAAATAGGAGAATCAGTGTCCATATAACAAAACATAATTTTGAGACAAAAAATAAATAGACCTTATATAGACTAATATCAAATGTAGCAAAGTAGCAAGTAGCAAGAAAGCAAAATTGATTGCTTTCCCTTCCCATTAAGTCTAATCAGAGAATGAAAAAGCTTCTATATGGACAAATGTTAATTGGAAGACACTGAAATTAAGAATGCATAATCCATTGAAATACTTCTTTTATCACCCAACCAATTTGGTTAATGATTGCCTACTTCAGGGGGAAGCAAATTTTAGCATCCAAAGGCTGCATTTTTTCCCTCTCCTGACTGTTGAGATGTAAAAGATGGGGCAGTTAAAATAATGCTATTAGAACAACCCTAAAATTATACTATTATCATTGACAAAATAAGACAATCTTCTCCTCTTCCCCAATTTCTGAGGTTGTGGCGGAGACTATTAAAAAAAAAAAAGGTAATGGGTATGCAAATGTGTTGGGAGGAAAAGCAAGAGTTCAGAGGCCACAGGCCACAGGTTTCTCATTCCTAGGCCACATGAAATAAATCCTGTGCAAAACGATATGCACAGAATGGCAAAATATATGTGTTCAGTTATTAGAAAGATTTTTTTTCTTTTTATAGTGTTGTGTTGGTTGCTACAATGGCAAGAAAGCATATTATATATTTCCCACATGATGCTTTATTAATTTGGTCCATACTGGTCATGTAAAGAAAAAGTGCAGATATTCAGTAAGAACTAGATTTTACATGTTCTCCAGCTACCAAGAAAGAAAGGAAATAGAAAGAAAAAAGAACAACAGGAAAGGGCCTAAAGATTTACCTGCCCCATCTTTTTATCTTCAAGTTCTACTCAGAGCACATTTCTGACTGACTTTTCTTTTCCCTACATGCATTACACTGGTTTGAATAAATATAGTTTACCTTGATATCCAGATTTAGAGAAGAAAGTTCACATATTTATAATAATAAGTAAGTGAAGGGGAGTTGTCATGATCATCCTTTGAAAATGAAAGATCTCCCCTTGAAGGGCTGTCTGATAACATGTCTCATTTTGAAACTGCCCTCTGATTTGTACCAACTGCAAAAGCAATTCTGAGATCAAGAATAGTAAATTGGGTTGCCCAAAGAAATAGAGCAGCTTGGCAGGTGACACAGGGAGCAGGAATATTGGTACCCTGTTCAAACTTTTTCTCTTAGAATTGCGATATAATTTACTTTCTTAAATTATACTTATTGATTCCCAATCATTATGTATATATAGAAGTCAGCACGTGAAATTATAATACAGATGTATCCTATTTTGCGATAATCTATCTCCTGTTTTTCAGCAAACTGTAAATAGCAAGTGAGTATCAAAGTGAAGGAGGAGAGGGGAACTGTGGGAGGTTATGGCTCTTCTTATGAGTCCCATGATATAATCTTCACTTTTAAGTTATCCTGCAGTACACAGAAACACTGTTGAGTCAGCTATCTCTCTGACTGACTTCTGAACATTGTTGCGAGCACTGCTGTGTATGTTGCCTCAGGGCAAATGACTATCCATATATGTATTGCATGGAATAAACATTTCCCACTATAATCTATATTCCAGGGGAATATAATTTCTTTTTGTCCAGTTGTAAATTCATCAGTTGTGTTGCTCGTCAATGTACTGTCAATATGTAGAACAGACATAATGAGAATTACAGTAGTCTGGTAGTTTAATAACTGGCAGGAAAACCAAGGGAAGAAAGCAGAGCTTCATTTCAGGGGCACCACTTTTCCTTTTTGAAAGAGAGAAGAGGCAGGAGTTTGCAAAAAAAAATCTAAGGTTCCATTCAGTAAAGCTCATGACAGTTTAAAGGAGAAGGTGTGTTTGTACTGTTGGAAGAAATGTCCATCTGGGTTCAGTTCCAAATGGGGAGAAAGACACTGGAAACATGGAGACTGTCTGGAAAGATGGTTTAATGGTGGACAGGACCACATGGTTTGAAGTCCTGGGTAACTGACCACAAGGAGTGGTCTCTTGGGCTTTGGACTTACTTCCTGTTCCTGTGAAAGAAATGCCCCTGCCATGCAGGGGCAACTTTGTAGGTTGTCTTGAGTCCCAGGCTTGGTTGAATCCTGCTGGGTGATGTAATCTTCCCAGGTGTCATGTAGTGAGATGGATAGAGGGTGAATCCTATTATGTCCTGAGAGTGAAGGTCTTTTGTGTTGTAGATAAGCTGGCCCAGCATTTTGTCTTGTAGATAGGATGGTCTTTCTGGGGCTATTAACAAAGGTGGGGGCTGCTTTCCAAGAGCATGTATCTCCTTTTCTCATCCAGTATAGCATTCTGCCTTTTTAATATTTCCTAGAATATTTCATTCTTCTAGGAGAGGGATGGGTGCTAACTTCCTACAGTAATTGATGGCCAAATCTGGCTTCTAGATAAGAGTCTTGGTATACTAGACTCCAATTAACTACTGAGACACGTAAGATCATTTAATTTATGATTTATTTGAAATGCTTCAACTAAAAAGGATTCTTACTGAATTCACAAGAGACAGAACAAAAGGGAGAAATAATACCTTACCTTTTATAGATCTCCTGTGTGCTGCTTGGAGAGTCCAAGCAATGGGTTCAAGTTTAGCTTGGTTGGCCAGAGACTGAGTTGAATTTGCCTAGCCACGCCTCTTTCTCTCATGAGGCCCCAGTGTTTCAACTCAGTCGGTCTAAAAAGACTTGCTTTAAAATTCTCCATCTTAGAAAAATTCTTTAAAATATTCTGCCAGCCACAGAAGAAGCCCTCTTTCTCCCTTTTCTCTTAAAACTTAACTCTAACAGGAGCTCCGTGGAGCTAATTAGCTCCGGAGCTAATCTCTTGCCTCAGGGGCTGATCCTAATTGTCGCCATTAACAGCACAGCGGAGGCGATCCTTTTAAAGGCAAATTCGGCTCCTAACAGCTCAGAAACGCAGCGGAAAACCTCAAACCCTTCAGAAACCGTCGTGGGATCGTTAATTAGCAGTCTTTTTTTATCGGAAACACAGCAAGGAGCCACGTGAGTTTGGCGATTGGGCCTAGCATTTCTGGCTGATTTACTGCTATTGCCTTTTGTGGTTTGGGAATTGTGTCTGTCCCACGCCATTTGATTACTGCTGCCTTTCTCTCATAGCATTATTAGAGCTGGTCATTGATCAGTCTCACGCTAATACCTAACAGCAGTGGAAAATTGCGCTTACACACTGTTGTGTCAGTTTGGTGCCATATTTACCAATACTGGAGTGAGGAATATTATAATCATTGTCCTAATAAGCTCTTCTGATTGAATTGCCTTTTTTTCTTGTCATTCCAAGATGGCGGATCGCAACTCCTCTCATTCCAAAAGTACTGCATCCCATTCTTCTGCTTCTAAGAGAACTAAGTCTTCAGATCATAGTAAGGCAATTGGGGCTCAGCCTGGGCCTTCCACCAGATTCAAGGCCTCTTCTTCCACAGCTGTTGATAAGGATGCAGAAAGAAGGCAAAAAGCCTTAGAGAAACCATTTCCAAAGACAAAAAAGCAGGCAGAAGCCTCCTCAGGCCTAGGCCTTGTCATTGTTCACCCAGAGCCTAATATCCATCCAATTCAGGATACACCTCCTTCTGCTTCAAATGAAGATCGATTGAATTGGTCTCCAGATATTACTACAGATCCTCCAACTGAATTAATTGAGAGTGCTGTGGAGGTTATTCCCATATCAGAACAGGGCTCATTTGATCAGGGAGTCATTCCAGTACCTAGGAGGTCAGCTCCTTCAGCTACTTTCACCCCTACAGTGGTGGGGGTCTGCCTTGAGATAAACCAGGCCCCTGTTCTTTCCCAGGAACTCTGCCAGATGTTAGCTTAGACCATTGCCCAGAGCATAGACTCTGCCCTCCTTAGAAGGGGCATTCCTGCTCCCGACTCAGCTGGTACCACTCCCAATGTACACCAGGCCCACCAGAATAGGGTTTATTCCCGGGCCCCTCACTCGCCTCATGATTCTCAGGGCAGTGAATGGTCTTATACTGGGGAGGAGGAAGAATTCGCAGATCATGATCTTTCTGAAGATGAAGGCAGATCTCCAGACAAACCAGCCTTCACTGGCCTTTTCAACCCTAGCATGTTCAAGACCTTGTTATACAAGGCCAAAACCATGGCCAATCTAGGGGTTGTGGCTGGGGCATCTGACTGCTCAGCTGAGCAGGATCCCCATGCTCAATTATTTACAGAACCAGTCACTACCCAGGACGCTGTTCCTTCTCCCAGATTATTCATAGACATTATCAAGAAGCAATGGCTTCAACCGGATCCTTGTCTAATCCCAGCAGATTAGACAAAAAGATGTACACTGTAGAACAGGAGGTTGAGGACATGTTTAAGTTGCCTACAATAGATACTCCCTTTGCCAATCTAGCATCTTCCAATATTCTCCCCTCAGACTCTGCATAAGGACTGAAGACCGAGGATAGGAAAACTGAGATGTCAGCTTGTAAGACACATCAAGCAGCTGCCTGGGTGATCAGATCAGCCACGGCAGCTTCCTTCTTCCTTCTTTAATAGAACCTCCCTCCTGTGGCTGCACCAAATGCAGGCAAGAACCCCCCATGGAGATGTCAGATTACACCAGGACATCAACAAATTAATAGCTGCAGCAGAATACTCTGCTGATGCAACCCTTAATGCGGCTAAGTTCGCTTCCAGGGCCCTGGCCTCTAACGTGACTTCCAGACGATTATTATGGTTTCGCCATTGGCAAGCCAATATGAAATCCAAATGGAAATTGGTGTCTGCTCCTTTTCAGGGCAATAATCTTTTTGGTGATGTTTTAGATCCCATTTTGGTAGAGACCAAGGATAAAAGGAAGGTACTTCCCCTGTCTCACAGTAGGACAGACAGGAGATACTCTCCATATTATCGCAGGCAGTCCTTTCGTGGGGCGGAGGGCGGTTACTCCGCCCCAACCTATCAGAGGACTTACCCTCCAACTTCAGACCGATCACAGGATAGGGCTCAGTTCAGAGGCAGGTCTAGACAACCCCAGTCTAGGAGACCCTTTCGAGGGGCCAGCGGTAGACCTTACCGCAAGTCCAAATGACTCCCAGTCACACGTTCCCATTGGAGGCTGCCTCTTGAGGTTCTCAGCCCAATGGGAGCTCATCACAACCGACGCCTGGGCTCTGCATCTGGCTCGGTCTCACATTGGAGTTTTCATCCTTCCCTCCAAGGAGATTCATCTCTTGCACTCTTCCCAGAGATGCCACCAGGAGGTCTCTGATGGAAGCCGAGATCCTTCATCTACTTTCCATCCAGGCAATAGAACCGGTGCCTGTCTCGCAGAAGGATCTCGGTTTCTACTCGATCCTCTTTCTGGTTCCCAAGAAATCGGGGGGTTGCAGGGGAATACTAGATCTAAAAAGACTCAACAAATACATCAAATACAAGAGATCCAAGATGCAATCCTTAACCTCTATTCTAAATTGCATCAGACAGGGGGATTTGCTTACATCCATAGATCTAAAGGAAGCCTACCTGCACATACCAATTTGGATTTCACACAGGAAATATCTCAGATTCTGTTATGCAGGGCAACACTTCCAATACAGGGCCCTTCCATTCGGCCTGTCCTCTGCCCCCAGGACGTTCACAAAGCTCCTGGACGTGGTGACAGCCCATCTGCGGGCTCGCCCAATCAGGCTTCAATGTTACCTAGACAACATTTTGATTCAATCTTCATTCATCAGGCAGGCGAGACAGGATTTGTTAGAGACTATTCAGGCTCTGCAACTTCACAGGTTTTCAATAAATCTAGAAAAGAACCAGTTAATTCCATCCCATTCTATCCTTCATTTAGGTGCCCGGATAGACACAGTCAGTTGCCAGGTTTTTCTATCACCAGAATGTCTAGTCAGCATACGGGCCTTGATACATCGGGTCAGGTCAGCCAGGTCTGTCTCCCTCGCAGTATTGTCCCAGTTGCTAGGGAAAATGATTTCATGTCTGGCCATCGTTCCTTGGGCAAGGTTACATTCCCGAACATTACAATGGTTCCTCTTACCGAGCCAACGAGCAGGCATCAGTCACTCCACAACAAGAGTCAGAGTGCCTCCAAAAGTTCTCCGCTCCCTGAACTGGTGGACGTCACTTTCCCTAGAGAAAGACTGTCTCTTCAAGGAACGCCACGTCTAACACTAACTTCAGATGCCAGTCTATTTGGCTGGGGGGCTCACCTGGGTTCCCAGATAGCACAGGGCAAATGGTCACCACAGGATCTGTTACACAACATAAATTGGTTGGAACTCAGAGCTGCCCACCTAGCTCTCTGTCATTTCCACCTCTCACTAACCAACTGTCAAGTGTTGCTATTAACTGACAATGTGACCGCCAAGGCACACGTGCAGGCAGGGAGGCACCCGATCCAAGGACCTGATGTCTGAAGCAGCAAGCCTCGGGCTCTGGGCAGAATCACACCTGCTCTCCCTCCAAGCGGAACATATTTCAGGCGCACACAACGAACAGGCGGACTGGTTGAGTCGAACAACTGTCGACCACCCCGAATGGCATCTCCATCCAGACCTGTTTCACCAACTGACGACCAGGTTCGGCCAACCATGCGTGGATCTGTTTGCAATACCAAAGAACACTCACCTACCATGGTTCTTTTCCAGATTTCCGACGCCAGGGGCAGAAGTGACAGACGCCCTTCGGGCGCTCTGGCCTCGAGGCCTTCTATATGCATTTCCTCCAATACCTCTACTACCAAGGGTCATCCGGAAGATTCTGGACGAGCAGGCAGAAATTCTGTTGGTGGCTCCGCAATGGCCCAGAAGGGTTTGGTTTGCGGACCTAGTATCACTGTCAGTGTCCCGCCTGTGGAGGATTCCGCCAGACAGGATTGTCCTAAGCCAGGGGGCAGTTCAACATCCCGAGCCCCAGTGGCTCCAACTGGCCGTCTGGCGATTGAGCGGGAAATCCTGAGGGACTTCAGATTCTCAAGCGAGGTCGTTTCTGTCATCCAGGTGTCTCATCATCTGTCTACCACCAGGATTTACGATGCCACTTGGTCAATTTTCTCTAGCTGGTGCTGAAAATCGCACATTCCTCCCAGGGCAGCTTCTCTTCCGGACGTCTTGAATTTCCTACACTCAGGATTCAAACGGGGACTTACTGCCAACACGCTCCGCAGACAGATGGCCGCCTTAGCGACTATTCTACAAGGAGAGGGTCCTATCCCTCTCTCTCAACACCCCAAGGTGAGGAGTTTTCTTCGGGGAGTTGCTAACTTATGGCCTCCTCCAGTCCATAGGTATCCTTCCTGGATACCTCTCATTCTGCAAGCACTCATACCTGCTCCGTTCAAGCCCTTAGGATCTGCCAGCCTCAGAATACTTACCTTCAAGGTCGCCTTCTTGGTAGCAATCACGTCTGCAAGAAGGATCTCTGAACTGTGGGCACTGTCGGTACGTGGAGATCTATGCATCTTTTACTCCGACAGGGTGGTCCTCAGGTTGGACCCGACTTTCGTACCAAAAGTCAATTCTTGGTTTCACAGGGCACAAGAGGTGATTTTACCTAACTTTTGCCCTGACCCAGCACATCCTAGAGAACGACGTTGGCACACGCTCGACGTTCGTAGGGCACTCTGCAAATATATTGACAGGACCGCATCATTCAGGAAGTCTGAATCACTATTTGTATCATTCCAGCCTACTGCCATGGGGAAGAAAGTTACTCCATCTACAATTGCGAGATGGATCAAAGCTTGCATCGCAATGGCTTACAAACACCAATCTACTCCAGTGCCTAGAAACATCACTGCACATTCATCTTGTAGCGCTGCCACCACGGCAGCCTGGGCTACTCAGGCTTCCATATTGGAGATCTGCAGGACTGCAACTTGGGCTTCTCCCACTACCTTTATCAGAAATTACAAGCTGGACGTTTTTGCCTCGGCCGAGGCTTCGTTTGGCAGAAGAATCCTGCAGCAGGTTCTACCAAGTGAATGACACCTGGACTGCTCAGACTCCCGCCCTAGGGATACTTAGCTTGGGTATATCCCATTGCTTGGACTCTCCAAGCAGCGCACGGGAGATTGAACATTGGAGCTTACCTGAATGTTTGATCTATGTGCGCTGCAGGAGGGTCCAACTGTGCCCTACTGTAGCGGTCCAGCATCCAACACCTAGTTATAGTGGACATTATTCTATCATCATTGCTACGTCTTCTACAGACCTCTTCGTCGAAACCCTGAAGGCTCATGGGAGAAAGAGGCATGGCTAGGCAAATTCAACTCAGTCTCTGGCCAACCAAGCTAAACTTGAACCCATTGCTTGGACTCTCCTGCAGCGCACACAGATCGAACATTCAGGTAAGTTCCAATGTTCATTTTCATAATAAAAAAATATAGGAGAACATTTTGATTGGGTAAGAAAAAGTCATCTGTCCAGTTACATCACAAGAATTAAAATATCCAATAATATGTGAGCAGTAGGATTAAAAAGAGCATTGTATTCTGAATAAAAGCAAAAGAAACATTTGCAAAAGGAAATCATGTCAGAATGGGTAAGATACGATCTCAGAGATTTCCGAGGTTGGGCTTGAAAACTTGCTTTGTTCACAGAGGTTTGAGAACAGCTGAAAAGGAAACTTTTATCTACCCTGTTTCCCCCAAAATAAGACATCCCCTGATAATAAGCCCAATTGGGGTTTTGAGCGCATGGCAATAAGGCCAAGCACTTATTTCAGGGTTAAAAAAAATATAAGACAGGGGAAGTATAAGTCTTATTTTCTATGACTTATTTAGACTTATAAGTCTAAAAAGTATAAGACAGGAAATATAAGTCTTATTTTGGGGAAAACATTTTTTTTTCTTTTGCTTTAATTTATATGCCGCCCTTCTCCGGAGACTCAGGGCGGCTTACAATGCGTTAAGCAATAGCCTTCTATATATTTTATATATTTATACAAAGTCAGCTTATTGCCCCCACAATCTGGGTCCTCATTTCACCTACCTTTAAAAGGATGGAAGGCTGAGTCAACCTTGAGCCTGGTGAGATTTGAACTTGCAGTAATTGCAAGCAGCAGTTGTTAATAACAGTGCTTTAGTCCACTGTACTACAGGCTCTTAAACATGGTACATGGATGCTACACAGATGCTTTTCTGCCAGTTCAGGTTTCTAAAAGGGTGGGTTTTCTTGAAGGTTAAAGCTTATGGCAAATCATTAGCAATACATTTCAAAAAAGCATACCTAAAATGCAAGAAAATCCATGTTAGTTTGTACAGCACAACAGTACAGGGCTGAAATGCTCCCGGTTCAGACCAGATCAGCTGATCCGGTAGCGATGGCAGCGGGTAGTTCAGAGAACCGGTAGCAAAAATCCCTGGGTCCCCCGCCCATGCCCACCCAATCGCCCAGTCGCCCATTTGCCCGCTTGGCCACTTGCTGCTTCATTCCAGCTCACTTGCTTTTCCGGCCTTGCTTTGCCTGCTGCAATCCCTGCAATCGATTGCATCAGCTAGCAACTGAATCTGCCTGCCTGCAATCAATCTCATCGGTGAGCAACTGAATCTGCCTGCCTTGTGCCTTCAATTGGGTAAGTAACTGGGGGATTTTTTGGTGGGGGAGCTTAAAAAAAATAGTTAATTGGGTTTTTTTTTTAAAGGAGTTTTATTTTATTTTTTTTTAGATATAGCAATTTAAAGTTAAGGAAGTTTTAAATTTAGCTGCTTTATCGAAAAATATAAATAAAATAAAATAAAATAATAAAATAAAATATTTGTGCAGCTTTCTGAGATTTGGTGTATTTCTGTAATGTTTCACTCTAACTACACAAACACACAAAATCTCACAAAGCTGTATTTATGTATTTATGCATTTATTTATTGGTTCGATTTATATGCCATCCTTCTCCGGAGACTCAGGACGGCTTACAATGCGTTAAGCAATAGGCTTCATACTTTTGTATATACCTGCTTAGTAGGGCTTTCGGCCCCCCCAAGCGGTGTTCTTTTTATACAAAGTCAGCTTATTGCCCCCACAATCCGTGTCCTCATTTTACCTACCTCGAAAGGATGGAAGGCTGAGTCAACCCTGTATGTGGCATTTTGTGTGGAAAAAGTGTAAAACTTGGTTTTTGATCTTTTTGTGGCTGTGTGAGGTTCCTGCTTGTTGCAGGGGCCATTTTGGGTCAAGTGCAGCTGCTTTTACATTGTGTGTGAGTCAGTTGTGTTGTGTGTGTAAAGTGTGAAAGTTAGTTTTTGGTACCTCTTATTGTTTTGTGTACTTTGTTTATTATTTTTATTATTATTATTATTGGCCACCCCCTCACCTGACCACCAAGCCACGCCCACCAATTAAGCCATACCCACAGAACCGGTAAGGAAAATTTTTAGATTTCACTCCTGCAACAGTACTATTAAAACCATATTGCAAGTGTTATAAAGACCATATTGTATGGCCTTCAGCATACAACAAAAATCTAAAAATACCTTAGCATTTGCACATGCTCAGGGGTAATTCTCAATTCTAAATATCACTGAAAGCAGGAACTCACAAGCAAGCTGTGTTATATCCAAGTAGATGCCAAAGCTACTGCACTAGGATTCTAACAAATGAGCAAAAAATGAATCCACATGTAGTGATATCATGAAAGGTAAAAGGTTGGTTTTCTTCTCCTTTCTTTCTCATTAAGATGTATGATTAGTGCTCATCACTGAAACTGACAGTGAGCTGGAATCTTGTTAATTTCAAGCAGGCGGGGCTTCAGTTCTACATTCTAAACAAAAATTAAAGTGAACTGTACCAAAGCCCTTGCTCATTTCCCTGAATTTATTTCTATTTCAACATGACAGCTTAATTAAAACCCAGGCAGACAGGATGCAACTTTTTTAGCATGTGACATTTGCTATGATTACACTGCCAGAAAAGAAAGAAGTTAAGCTTCAGATAACTTATTATAGAACTGGAGCTGTAGTTGGATGGAGAATTCTTAAACCAATTCTCCACATTCAGATTATGAGGAAAACATTCGGTTGTTCTATTCTCCCAGCTGTTTGCAATTGTCCCATTCTCTGAGCTGTATAATTTCAGAATCTATTTAGCTTTTGAGACTTGGGATTTGAAAACTGACATTTTAATGTTTTAAAATTTGAATTAAAGAACTATGTATAAAATGATTTTTCCAGTCTAGTTTACATTAAGCTTTGTGAGATGGGATCAGATCTTTGCTCTTAAATAGTACAAAATGTAGATATTTTCATTTTGTATCTTCTATGCTGCACACACTATGCTTTGCTTTTCTGTTTACAATGGTTTACTGAAGTGCTTCCCAAACCTTGTATAAATTATCCAACATTGGATAAAAGTGTTTTTCTTCAGGTAATAATACATGAACCCATTATCCAATTACAACAAGGACATTTAAATTGAGTTAAAGTGTTTTGTCTACATAGGGTTAAAATGACTTTCTGATGAGTGGTTTTGGATAATGAAGGAAAAAGGTTGGGAAACACTGGTTTATTAGATACATCTTTGGGCAAATTTATGATGCTCACAGAAAATAGACAATTTAAATATAGTGAAAGAATTAAAGTATTTGTAACCACTTTAATACTATCATAATACAATATTGATAATATAATGTATAATGTGTTTTATACTGTTGGGGTTATATAAATACGGTAATAAAATACAAAAGCTAGCTGAAATTCTGAGATGATTTCTAAGTCCATTCATTTGACAGCCAACATATTGCTCATGTTAGAACTGCTGAGATATTCACTGTTCCTTTGACTGGACACTTATAGTAATTAGGATGGAGATAGATTTGTGCTGTTTTGCACTGCTTAATTTTCATCTTCTTTTTCTCATAACTAGTCACCAAAATAGCTTTGAAAGCATTTTGGCACTGTTGCTAAATTATTTAATATCTGAACAGAAGCCTGTATAAATAAGAATATGGATAATAAGACTTTCATGTATATCTCCTGCAGTTTCAGTCATCACACATTCATACAAAGATCTGAATAACTGTGCAGCCCTTAAACCAAGAATTAACCAGAGTTCTGCAAGTAGGTACAAGTTAAATCTCTCAGCATTTTTACTTAAACTTGACATTTCCAGGAGTAATTCTTTTACAACACTGAGATAGAAAAGTAATAGTGGAGAATATGGTTCAATTTAACATATGAAATAAATATTTATTCAGC
Organism: Pantherophis guttatus; assembly: GCF_059756535.1. Lineage (NCBI taxonomy): Eukaryota > Metazoa > Chordata > Lepidosauria > Squamata > Colubridae > Pantherophis > Pantherophis guttatus. Next base: position 49,313,561 of record NC_142066.1, read on the forward strand.
AAACTGTAATTTACTGATCTGTTGGTGGGGAAAAATGCTCCAGAATCTGATACCTGATATTTGTGGAAGTATCAGAGAGATAGAAAATTTAGGTCTCAAAATTGTCCTTAAATATCCACAGAGCTGTTGCAATGGGGAAGCTCATTTTAAAGCATTTATGTAGCCTACAGACATTATATTTCCACCTCTTGATTCTAAGAACTTTGTCTCAGATATTCTAGGACAGCCTTTCCCAGTTCAAGCCTTTCCTAACTTCAAGATGTATGGGTGTCAACTCTCAGAAATCTCAGCAATTATCATAGGAGCTGGGCAATTTTTAGAGTTCATACTTCTAGGGAACATTTATATCACAGTGTCATTGCTTCTCTCTTGAATTGTTGGTCATTGAATGGTAACACAGTTTGTATAATTTCCATTAAACAGCTTTTTATCACTGGAGTAGGCCAGTCACATAGATGTAGTTGTCTAGTTTGTTTAAGATCTAATTTTAGATTGAGTATTGTTGAAAAAACATTTGAACGTTCTATTTGGAAAGTGCAATAAAGTTTCACAACTTGTCAAGGATTCTTTGTTCTTTTTTTAAAACTATAACTCTGAATATCTTTGGCTTCTCCTTCTCCACTTCTTTTTAAAATCTATCCACTTTTCTGTCAGGATTAGTTTCCAGTTCCCATCTAACCTTGTCATTTCATTTGAGCTTGCTTTTGAGAGGTGGAGAATTCAAAAAGGCATTGCTTGTGAAGATTATTTTTTTCTTGCTTTGTCAGTATCATCCCAGTAGCTGCTATCCTTTCTGACATCTGCATCCTTCTGCTAATTCATCTCCCAAATCTTAGTTTCCTTTAAAAAAATGTTTGCGGGTGATGAGGCAGTCTACCTAAATAGACCTGACTAGAAGGTGGAGCAGCCTCCCATTTTGTGGCAAAGCAAGGCTGGTGGAGACATTTGTATTGATACGTTCAGAAATAGTTATCTTTAGTATCATCTTTCTCTGTCTTCCATTTCTTGCCTACACACAGTGGTGGGTTGCCCCTGGTTCGGACTGGTTCTATAGAACCGGTAGTAAAACCGGTAGGAGGCTCCGCCCACTGACCCCGATGTCATCAGAACGCTTCTGCGCATGCACAGAAGCTTCTGCGCATGTGCAGAAAAGCATGCATGCGGATGAGTGAAGCATGCATGCACGGCTCCATTGTGAATCGATAGTAAAGGTAAGTAGAACCCATCCCTGCCTACAGAGAATACTACACTAACATTGGGGGGCGGGATATGTTTTCAAATTTTTGAGGACTTTTGAAAAGTAATCCTTTTCTAACTTATGCAGATAGAGATACACATATTTTTATTTATTTATTGAATTTTGAAACTCCCTATCTCCCACACAGACAGGCTCTGGGTAGTATACAATAAAATATTAAACAATATATATATATAGCCAGTATATGGCAGATAAGATTTTTAAAAGGCAAGGATGATTAAAAGAATGTTAAAATGAATTAAAAGTCAAAGGGAGGGCTTCAAGGAGGCTAACCTATTCCATGATTATGTGTGGTCCCCAAGCAAGGCCATAGGCACCATACTCACATGTATATGTATACTACATTTTATAATTCCATAAAATTGCTGTTGGAGGTTATTGGCTGTCATTGCAAAATGGATTATTTCCTCTGGATGTTTAAGGACAGTGTTAACCTCCTATATCCAAAGTAGCATATGCTAATGGGGCAATAAAGAGAAAGGGCTTAATTGGATGAGTCATTTCATTAACAGAACTGGGTGAATCACTCAGTAGCAAATGATCTGCCTTATTTCTCCTTTGCTGTAAACAGGTTGCACTCACAATGGATATATTCATCACACAAAAATTGTTCTGTTAAAAGCCTCAGGTTTACTGGTAACAGATACAAATCTGGTACTGGGCAGGAATAATTCTAAGTACTAGTATATGTGAAAATATATATGTTGAAGAGAAAGGTAGCCTAAATCCACAAAATGTAGTAGGTGGAATAACAGAATTGGAAGGGACCTTGAAAGTCTTCTAGTCCAGCCCCCTGCTCAAGCAGGAAACCCTATACCAGGGGTCAGTATGTATTCTAAGTATTGTCTTACTAAGGCTTTATAAAGTGGTACTAATATGTCACGTGATCTTGATTCTATCCCTCTGTTAATGCAATTGCATTGGCTTTTTTGGCTGCTGCTGCTGCACACTGCTGGCTCATATTTAAGTGATTGTCCACTAGGACTTCAAGATCCCTGTCATAGTTACTGCTATTGAGTCAGGTTTCATCCAAGCTTTAGCTATACATTTGGTTTTTCTTGCCTAAGTGTAAAGCCTTACTTTTCTCTACATTAATTTCATTTTGTTTGATAGGGCTCAGTGTTCAAGTGTGTCGAGATCCATCTGGGGTATTGGCTATTCATGCCAGTTTAGCATGGTCTGCAAATTTGATGAGTTTTCGTTTTAGAAATCTGCCTTGTGCTGTGAGAACATTGGTTCATTTGTGTACCATTGTCAATGTATGACTAATAGTGGCTCTTCAGGAATTAAGTTAGAAATCTTTTCCAACACTATTTAGGAATGCTAGGCATTGAATCTTGTGCACTTAAACTTTAGGAGAAACAGTATATGTACAAATTTTTCTATGCAAGTTCTCCTCTTCAGTCCCATAGCCTAGTCATAAGTTTTTTACTTTATATACTGTTTCTATTGTGGCTTACAATTAAAACTATTTACTAGTATTTAATGTTCAGAATATAGTTGTTCCAAACTGAAGAATAATCGTGTTATTTTTCAGGGAGAGGATCTTAATTTTTGAGGTCACATTATTTCTAGATTTTTTAATAGGGTAGGAAGCTTTTATACAGTCAAAATTAAAATGATTCATACTCACATATATCAGATCACTGATTGTTCCAAGTTCTGTGGAACAGTAGTTTCATGGAGTGACAAGAGTCATATACTAATAAAAACTCCTTTGACAATTAGTCTTTTGGATGTTTGGAAGTTTGTTTGTTCCAAACAAGAGATTTGGAATGCATATTCTGTATCCCTTGTTCTGCGAATTTAGAACCTGCATATAGAAACTTCAACCATAATCAAAAAAGAATAAATTGAAACATAGTTAGAAAGCAAATAGAGGAAATGCTGTGATTCCCTTTGTGCAGATCATTCCTTTGAATAAGAACCATTTGGGGGAAATTGCAAAAAGTATTCATTCCTAAACTAGCCAATTTAAAAACTTTAAATTGCCTGCCCATCAATAAGGATTACATTTGAAAAATTATTTTGCATGTCTGAACAAATGTAATCCTGAGTTATTCAAAGACTAATCTGAGTAACACAAACCATGATTAAACCTTTGAGTCCTTGGCCAGAAATACTGGTTAGTCTATACAGTGTTTCAGGAAAGAATTTCCTGGACATAACATTACTACCATTTCATTTTAATAAGCACTTGGATTCATTCTTCCAAAATTAGAGGATAGGCAGACACTAAAAATTGCTACAGAAAGTTCCATGCTGTTCTACCTCCATTAGATGGAAACTGGGCTAATGAACTAAATTGAACAATTACATTAAATTGACTAAAGCTGAGTGAGCTGCTTATTTTCATAAGAAAGTCAGTGGAAATATATTTTCATTTATTCTGCAATTGACCTAGTCATTCTTCATATTTCAACTCTTTGGAAATTGACAACCCTTGGATTTTGGATAGATTCAGTTGATTGAATATGGAAACACATATACCCAAAGGATAGTAAATCCAGTAAGTTAAATCCTATCAGGAAATAGATGGTCCCCATGTGTTCCATTATTCATGCTCTGAAATTTGATGCTGTGTTTAGGATTGATGACTTACAGTTACACATCCAGTAAATTTAGAAGATTTAACATGTTTAGAGAATACCCAAAGCTCTAAAAAATTTTACAGTCTCCTCATGTAGGATTGAGTAGTTGTTAGAGTTAAGTAATTTTTTAAAAAAATATTTCACCACACTATCTCTGTATACTTTGAACTATTGGTTTTAAAACAATTCTGAATCTGATTTCCTGTTTCAAGTAGTCATTAATCAAGTCTGCAATATTTCTGGACCATGGAAACCTTTACAAAATAATCCAGGGATCCAGCAGTATTAAAAAGAGGATTTTTAAAAAATAGTCATTCAACCAATTGTACATTCCTTCTACCTCCTTTGCTTTCTACCTAGTCCAATGACTAAATTGTTGGGATTCTAGAAATAGTATATTAGCTTGCAAAATAATATTTGGATTAGCGTTGCAGACAATAACATGACCATGCTTGAGGTAAACTGAGCTTCGAATGCTTCATGCACATTGGACAAAATGTACCTAAAATGATTGGTACTGTTTAATTGTTACCAAATAAGGTTGTATGGTGCACAGATACAAATAATGTTTGTTTGCAGCTGTTTTATTATTGAAAAAAATATTATATGAAAGTCTTAATTGAACAAAGCCATGATGCAGTACTGGTAGTTATACTTTAGATATTGGCCCATCTGATGGTAACCATGATAAATGGAAGTTTGTGACTTGGAATGTCAGAGTTTGAATGGTGAAGAATATGAATTAGCAAATGGAATGAAAGAAAGAGAAATAGATGTGACTATGAAACTAAAAGAAATGGCAAAATGTAATGAATCTGTTCTGGTGGAATGGACTTGAAGAATCCATGCAGGAAAATGAAGACACAAGTTTAGTGATGAATGAAAGAGCTAAAATGATTTTCAGAAAGTATAAATCTAGGCTGTGGGTGTGTATGAAAGAAAAAGGCCATAGAGGTGAGTAGCAGTTGTATGGTACACTCCAGTGAATGTGCTAATGGAAGAACAAAGGATGGATTTGGGGGGGAATTGTGCAATGTTCTGAATGAATGAAATCTAGGGTAAAACACTTCTGCTAGGTGACATGAATGGATGGATCAGAATCAGATGAGGGAGTACAGAAAAAGACATTGAGCCATAGAGACTGGTGAATATCACTTTAGAAATTGTTCTTTTTCAAAAAGGTGGTTAGAGTTAGGGTATAAATACAGATGATAAAGGAGTAAATATAAATCTAAAAGTATTTCATTACTTATGATGAAAACTGGAATGATTATTAAAGGATACAAGGGTGATGATTATGATGGCATATAAAAAGTGTGCTAGCTATCCTCTTTTTAATACTGCTGGATCCCTGGATTATTTTGTAAAGGTTTCCATGGTCCAGAAATATTGCAGACTTGATTAATGACTACTTGAAACAGGAAATGAGATTCAGAATTGTTTTAAAACCAATAGTTCAAAGTATACAGAGATAGTGTGGTGAAATATTTTTTAAAAAAATTACTTAACTCTAACAACTACTCAATCCTACATGAGGAGACTGTTGGGCTAGTTAAAAGTATATCTATGCATAATATTGTTTCCTATTACAGTAGAACCTCTGGTCACGAATGCTTCTGACCACGATCAATCGGGTTCTGACCAAAAAATTCACAATCCGCCTCCCTCTGATTTCCCCTTCCACACCATTTTTTTTAATTGAAAAGTTTTTATTTTATAAACAAGCATACATACAATATATAATCAATCAATCAGTGTATCATCTGAATACATCATTTTCCCTCTTACTCCTCCAATATTTATCATATCTTGATATTATCATTTCATTTGTTATAACATGTTGCAATATTTTTAGGATCAGACTCAATAATAATAGTAAGAGTTAAAGGTTTAAATATACTTCCTTTTATTTACAATAGGCATTCTATATTCACTGAATATTCACAGATAGAAGCAAGGAAAAGGGTGAAGGTGGCTCCTTATATATACAGTGGGTGGAGCTATATGAGGGAGTGGTGAAATATGAATACATTAAGAATAGAAGGATAAGTTAACCCCTGATATCCCATTCATATACTATTTACACATTATAGAATAAGGCATTTACATCTGACAAATCCCCCTCTAAATGCCGATTCGTTATACAACACCAATTACATTCAGATTCAGGACAATACAAGACATACAATTTAGAAGTTAAATATTTGTGCTGTTTAGAAGGTAAAGGCTTTGTCAATATGTCAGCTAATTGTTCTGAAGTATCACAATGCACTGCTTTAATAAATCCATCCTGAGATAATTGTCTCACGTGTTTAAATTTTATATCTATATGCCTGGACCTTTGTCCAATGGCATCGGATCTAGATATTTCAATGGCTGCTTTATTGTCTTCATGCATAACAAAAGGCAAAGCAGGTTTTTTCCAAACATCTGAAATTAAATCATTAAACCATACAAGGTTATTTGCAGCTTTGGATAAACAAACATATTCCGCTTCTGTCGTTGAAGTGGCTACTAGTTCTTGTTTACCAGTGTACCAGTAAACTGGACAGTCATTTAAGAAAAAAATATAACCAGATGTACTTTTTCTGCATGATGTGTCACCAGCCCAGTCCGCATCTGCGTAACATGCAAGCTTTGGTTCTTTATTATCACTAGGTTCTAATACTAAGCAAAAATCTAGTGTACATTTCAGATATCTTAAAATCCTTTTAACAGCTTCCCAGTGATACATTGTTGGTTTGCTGACGTGTCTGAATAATAAATTGAGTGGTAAGGCGATATCTGGTCTAGTCCAATTAGATATATAAAGAAGTGAACCTATGATTGATCTATAAAATGTGTTATCTTTGAATTCAGGAGAAGATTCATCAGTATTTCTAAGAAAATCAGTTTGCATAGGAGTATCACAAGGTTTGGCATTGTTTAAATTGCATTTATTTAAAAGTTCTATAATCTTATCTCTCTGAGTAAGTTTGAATCCCTTTCTAGTCTTATTAATTTGGACACCAAGATATTTGTTCACTTTACCTAGAGATTTCAACGAGAAATGTTCATTTAACTTATTTACAAAAGTTTCTCTTCTCTCTTTGTGTTTTCCTATATACAAAATGTCATCTACATAAATCAACACAAATTCAGTGTAATTATCACCCTTTTTGACAAAGAAACAGTTATCAGCAGTGGTAGCATTGAAATCCATGGTCTTAAGTACTTTTACTAAACAATCATACCATCTTTTACCTGATTGTTTTAATCCGTATAAACTTTTGTTTAACAGCCAAATTTCATTTTTGTTGGTGTACTGACTGTGAGGTGCTCTTACATATATTTCCTTATCTAGTTTCGCGTGTAGATACTCAGTCTGTATGTCATATTGAAATACATCAAGGTTGAGTGCTGATGCTACCACTAGAGCTGTTTTGACACTCTCAGTTCTTACTGTGGGGGAATACGTTTCAGTATAGTCCTCCGGATATTTCTGTGCATAACCTTGTGCAACTAATCTAGCTTTGTATAGAGTATTGCCTCCTTCTAAGTTCTTAATTTTATATATCCACCTGGTACCAATAATTGTTTTATCTTTAGGTGCAATTGCAGGTGTAAATACATTTAATCCTTGTAAACTTTCCATCTCTTTCTTCATAGCAAGTTCCCATTTTTCTTTTTCTTCATGAGGAAGTTTTAACACTTCCTCATATGTATTAGGTGTTATCGGTTCACCATCCATATGCATTATGTAATCTCTGTATTTATTTGGTGTTTGATTTCTGTTGTTCCTAATGGCTCTTTCAGGTTTGCTATTGTTATCATGCAAATATCTTGCTTCCTTTTTTGTTAGTGTGTCTGTCTTTATTTTGTGTTGGCTATTTGTCCAAGTTTTGGTTTTGCTTTTATATTTGTTGATATTTTGTTTTTCTATGGTCCCTTCCTCATGAGATTTTGTATCTTTGCATTTATTTGAAAATATTTCATTAAGATGTAATTTAGACCAGTTGGCCTGTTCATGGAACACAGCTGTTCTGGAAACTATAAATTTGTTATTATTATCAATGAATCTGTACCCTTTGGTGCCAGTTTCATATCCCATAAATCTGAGTCTTCTGGATACGTTTTCTCCCTTCCTTCTCAACTGTTTAGGTATGTGTACGTCTGCAGTGACTCCAAATATGTGCATGTGTGCTAATTTTGGTTTCCTATTATACATTACTTCATATGGTGTCTTATTTACAATACTGGACCAGGTTCTATTTTGTGTGTAATTTGAATAATGTAAGGCTTCTGACCAAAATTGTTTGCTTAAGCCAGCATCCTCCAATGTGCACCTAATCATGGTTTGTAAAGTGGAATTTTTCCTCTCTGCAATCCCGTTCTGGAACGCAGAAAATGGACTGGACGTGTAATGTAGCATTCCTCTATCTTTTAACCATTGGGAGAATTCTTTGGACATGAATTCACATCCCCTATCTGTCATAATTTGTTTTATTCTGATATTGTGTTGTGTTTCTATGCGTTTGTAAAATTCCTTAAATTTTTGAAAGGTTTCATCTTTGTGTTTTAATGTGTAAACAAACCCATAGCGGCTATAATCGTCTACTATTGTCAGGAAGTAACGTTTTCTATAAGTGATTGATGGAGTTAATGGGCCAACTAGGTCCATGTGTACTAAGTCAAAAATTTTGTTAGTTGTTCTAGTAGATTTTCTTGGCCTGGGACTAGTTTTTAGTTTTGTAGATTTACATACTGAGCATTCCAAATAGTTTTCACAATTTTTTATTTTGACACCTTCTGCGTGTTCAATCATTTTTTGCACTACAGGAAAACTGGCATGTCCTAACTTCCTATGTAAGATGTGAGCACACTCATCATGAATTGGCTTACCTATTTTTGGTTTTTTTTCTTTGTGTGCATCTGCATGATCATGAGATATTTTACATTCATCATTGTCACTGTTGCTAATATTTTCATCATCTGCTTCAATACAATCTTCTATATTTGAATCAATGTTATGCAACCATTCTTCCTTTGTTATCAGATAAGGTAGGCCTCCTTTAATCATCACAGTGCCTACATTTATTTTATTCTTCTCCAAAGTCGCTTTTCCCTTTGAGAAAACTATATTAATGTCAGAGTCTCTACTTAGTTTTATGGCACTTAGTATGTTATGAGGTATTTCAGGTATTAATAATACCCCCTCTATTTTTCCTAGACCAGGCAAGGTTACGTTCCCTCTGCCTAATACTTGAACCTTTTCTTGGTTAGCTACCTTTATTACAAACTTATCTTCTGTAAATGAAGACAATATATTTTTGTTATTAGTGGTGTGATTAGTTGCTCCAGAATCAATAAGCCAATTGTTGTTCTCATTTTGTTGTATTTTAGCGTTGTCTTGTTTATTTAGTCCATTCAGTGAACCAGATTTTCTATCCTTTGAATTTTCTCTGCCCCCTCTATTTTCTCTGTAATTTGGTGGGCTTCTATATCTATGTCTATCTATGGAAGACTGTCTATAATTGTATTTGTTCCTATATTCTGACCTATGTCTTTCGTTTGAAATTTTGGGACAATCTCTTCTATTGTGTTCCCTGGATCCACAATTGTGACATTTAAGTGTTTCATTATATTTGTCTTGGAAAGCTACTTTCCTAAAAGGTTTGTGCTCTGTGTGATTGCTAGTACGATTTTTTCTTGAATTGTCTTCTGCTATCAATTTGTTGGATAGACTTTCTATGGATAAATATCCTAGATTGATAGTGTCTAAATGTGACATAAAACTATCCCATGATGAATCAAGTGAATTGATAATAACACTTTTCATTGTTTGGTCTGAAATCACCTCCCCCCTCAAATGCAGTTCAGCTCTTATTTTGTTTAAAGATATCAAATGCTCACTTATAGAAACCCCTGGTTTCACCCTAGATGAAAAGAAATCCTTAGACATTCTTGTGGTGGTGGCTACACTGTCGCTGTGAAACAAATTAAACATGTATTGAATAATTTCTGAAACAGTTAGGTTTGGTTTGATGCTATGATACATTGCAGGAGACACACTAGATATTATTAAGAAAAATGCCCTATGGTGTAAACAATCTATTTTTAAAGTCCAAGGTCTTTTTGGGGGACTAGTGATAAAAAATAGTAAATTTTCTTTCATAAATATAACCTGGAGCTGTTGATACCATTCTTGCAAATTAATGCCATCAACCCTTAGTTTTGGGAAGTCGCTGGGTAAGTTCCCCACATTATTTTGTCCATTACTTACAACCTGAGGTAGTCCGTGGTCTCGCAAGTGTAGAAAATTGCAAAACGGCATGGGGATGCTCGCAACGAGTCTGCGCGGTTCTCTCGCCAGTTCATGTCTTCCCGGACCGTCTGCATAGTTTCGCGCATGCGCGTTGTTCATTTCTTCTTCGGCGTCGTCGTGGAAGGTTCTCTCCATTGCGGCTCGTTCGCTCCGCTCCTCTTCAGACGAGTCGGTCTCTGGTTCGGCCTTGGGAGTTTTGACGACGGCGGCTGCTCTTCTTTTTCTTTTGCGGGCGTTGGCACTTGCTTCGGTCTGTGGTGTAGGACGGAATCGACAAGGCCCTCTGGGTTCGGGCGTCGTCGCTCTCGAAGTCAGGATGGGAGCGGGCAGGTCTTGAGGTGTCGGCTTGCTCGCTCGCTTCTTCGGTGGCTCTTTCGTAATTTTTAGTTTTGGCCCAAATGCAGCAAAAAGCGTCTTCATTGCTGACTTTACTTGGGATCTTGTTGGGTCATCTTCACTTTCTGTTTCTGACTCTTCCGATGAGTTTGAATCCTCTTTTTCATTTTCGTTGTCTGATAACGTTTTTCGCGCCAGAAATTTTGAACTGAGCATTTTGATTGGCTCTGCTTCGCTCATCTCGGAGGTCTGTTGAAACCAAGATGGCTGCCATTCAAAATTTCGTGCCGGAGCACATTTTTTCTTTTTCGTAATGACTTTCTCTGCAGTCGTATTACTCACTATTTTTGTGTCTTTAGATTTCTCATTAGTGATGTTTTTCTCTCTCGCTGCTCCGCTGTTCTTTAGCATTTCTTGGAGGTTCGCGATGAGGCTTTCATCATTCTTCTGGCTTTTTAATAGTTTTAATATCTCTGACCTGAGTTCGTTATTCTCTATTTCGATTTCTTCCTGGTCATCATTTTCATCTCTTATTTCTTCGTCTTCAGTGATGTATTCTTCGGATTCTCTCGAAATTGCGTTTGTGGATTCGTTGATTATTTCTTGTTCTGTTTCTATTTCTTTGCTGTAGGCCCTGGTGTTGGGCCTATCTTTCTTAGACATTTTTAAGTTTTTATTGAGTCAATTAACCATCCTCTGCTACCAGCTTGTTGCAATATTTTTAGGATCAGACTCAATAATAATAGTAAGAGTTAAAGGTTTAAATATACTTCCTTTTATTTACAATAGGCATTCTATATTCACTGAATATTCACAGATAGAAGCAAGGAAAAGGGTGAAGGTGGCTCCTTATATATACAGTGGGTGGAGCTATATGAGGGAGTGGTGAAATATGAATACATTAAGAATAGAAGGATAAGTTAACCCCTGATATCCCATTCATATACTATTTACACATTATAGAATAAGGCATTTACATCTGACATAACATTTTCCCCACATTTACTTTTATATTTGTACCTTTATCTATTCAACAATTTTATCTCAACCCAACCCTCCCCCCTACCCACCCACCCCCCACCGACTTCCTAGAGCAAAAACAGGGTATAACATTTAACAAGCAAAAGCTAAAATATACTAACCTACTACAAAGTTTAAAACTCCCTCGCACTCTTTAACTCCTCTTTTACAAATTCATCAACCTCCCTTTTGTAAATTCTCAAATCAATTGGGTTAAATTCTTTCTTCCTGAATATAAAAGCCTTTTTCTTGGTATATAATCCAATAACTTTAACAATATTACAAGCATTAACAAACACTGATAAGTTTCATTTTCATCCCTCAAACACCTTTTTTTTCCAACATTGCTCCCTAATAAAATTCTACATTAAACATTTATCCTCTTTATTCCTTCATAAACCAATTGTCAATTTCTAACTATTCAGCATTAAGAATTCTAAATTAAACCTTTTAAAACTTTAAACATTTTATCACCTATACCTTTTAAAATAGTATAATCTTATATTAAACATTTTAAAAACCTCTTAATCGATCCATAAGACCTTCTTAATTCATTTCTCAAAATATAAATTTCAAAACCTTCAAGAAACTATTCCTTAATTTTTTAATTAACCATTTCTATATTTTTTCCAGTCCTTCTTCCTCAATCAACATTGCTCCCTAATAAAGTTCTAAATTAGACATTTATCCTCTTTAATCCTTCATAAAATTAAACATTTTAAAACTTTAAACATTTTATCTCATATACCTTCTTAAAATACTATAATCTTATGTTAAACATTTTAAAAAACTTTTAATACATCAATAAGACATTAAGTCATTTCTCAAAATATAAATTTCAAGCACTTCACACCAATTTTTTTTTTTGTAAGAACCAAATTTCCAAAATTATGTTCAGGTCACGACCAAATCAGTTTGTGACCAAAGTTATGGAACAAATTATGGTTATGACCAGAGGTTCTACTGTAGTTTTTCTGGAGCCTCTCCAGATATATTGGGTTTCAGTGACAGATGTTTTCAGATTGCTAGATGTACAGTAAAAGGTGAAATGTCTTCCCTTTTCTCCTCATGTCCTGCATCTGGCAAGCTTGGCCTTAAAATTGAATATTGTCTGGTTTTTTTGAGTATCCTTTTTAAAAAATTGGACTGTTTTCACAACAGTTGTCATTCAAACTTTCATGTATTGTTCAAAATTGTTTGCTTCTTTCTTTCCTTCTTCCGTTGATAGACTTAACAGCCTAGATTTACATTATTTCTTTCCTGATTCCAGCAATCAGCTTCAATTGAGTCTCTTCAAATCTGTGATTATTGTAGTCTGTAGATCACATGACTTATCGTAGGTTTCATTAGTGAAAATTGAAAAGTGTATCATTGGCAATTCTATATTATTGCTGGTATATGTTCTTGAAAACAACATTTGTTGGAAAAATATTTTGACAGAAGACCCAGTCTTTCTGATTGGTAATTTTAAACATATGTAGGTATATAAAATATAACTACATTTTAGTTGGACATTTTCCTCTGTAATTGTTATGGATGACAATGTTAAACAGTCAATATAGCCGTCTCTGCTCCCTCTGCCATTTCTTCTCCTTTCCATTGTCTGTGTCCTCCTTCCCTGTTCTTATATTTGATAACCTTAATCAAACAGTCAAGGGAGGGCTGATTCTCATGAAAATCTTTATGGAAATGCTAGGGTCAGATCTCAGGCTAATCAGGGCAAGTAGCCCTGTGACTTTGCAGCTGTGACCACCAGGTATAGTGAGAGATATGAAACCTTAGTGGATTCAAACTCCAGGGAAGGTAAAGCTTGTGTCATGCCTGTGAAGTTATTGTAAGAAATATAACTTCCTACACAGTATCATGTAGGAGATGAGCAGCTTGAGCCTGAGGGTGGGATCAAAGGTATCATCAGTTTGGAGTCATTGTACTCCCACAAGAGACTCAAGTCCATCCGCCTATGAATTCTATTGACTCTTATCTAGCACCAATTTGACCTGACCATTATAGATCACATTCTTGTGTATATGTAGCATGAAACAATTTTTTAATACTTTGAACTCAACTCCTGTTTCTGGTTACTTGCTCCTGAAATATTAATTTAAATGTGCTTGCAAAATTATGATTTTTCACTTTAGCATTTCAAATATATACTTGCTACTTCCTTTCCAGAAAATTGCTGATTGTGAAAAGCTGCTTATTCCTTTGATCTACTTGCAGCTCTGAAAACTATGAAATCTGGATGCCTGTCAAATAAGCCAGAACATTAGCTTTTAATTAAGACTGGTGGAGTAGTCCCAGTTTACTTTTAGCCACCTCTAACTCAGTGATATTGCTGAATTACAGCAACAAACATATTTAGAATTGGATATCCCAGCCAGGCTTCAGGATATTATAAATGAGCAACATTTGGAGAGCCACATGTTTCTAATCCCTGCCATAACAATTTTGGTAAGGTTTTCATTATATAGAAAGACAAAATTTCTGCATTTAAATATTGGGGATCCCTCGGTTCTAACTAACTACTACTTATCCTCTGTGTTTGTTGCAGAGATTAATCTTGTTCTTGTTGCAGGAATTAAACATATGATGATCAATTCACAAGTTTATAAGAATCACAGAGTAAAAGTAATTGTCAAGTATAATATTCTCCTTTTTGGCTGTTTTATTATGTAGATCTACATAAGCCAGATGTGAAATTTGCTGCTTTCCATTATTATCTCTAGTATATATTGAGTTATTCAACCTCTGTAGAGTTAAACTTGTTGATATAACATCAGTGAACCTACTTATTGATTTATGTATTTGTTTGTTTGCATATTTACCTATACACTGTACAGGTTAGAGCTACTTGCATTGTATTACAAATACAATTTAAAGTATGTTCAAAAATGTGGTTTGCAATTTGGATTAATCATTAAAAATCCATTCAAAAAGTGCATCCTTTTTTTCTAAACATGCTAGTACTTGGGTACAGGTCCATCTGAGAAATCAAGGGTTAGATATTAGACTTACAACTTGGAAAACTATAGTAGAAGAGAGCAACAACAAACTTTTGTTAAGAAAACTGCATGGATGTGTCAATATAAATCATAAATGTGACTGGACCGTAACTTTATTTTTTTTACAATAAATTTGTATGACTTATTCATAATGTTTTCCCTAACAGTTTATCTTCTCCTGCACAAATGTCATTTTTTATATAAATGTTTAATATAAATGTTAAAAATATTTGTGTTTCCTGTAAGAATCACAACTGTATTCCTCCATCCCTCCCTCTCTTTCTTTTTTATCCTTAGCTTTTCTCCTCTTCTTTTACAGGTTTACAGGTATTTAAGATTTCAGCCTTAGAATAGCCCCACAGCAAAGTAATAGGATATCATTGAATTAGAAGATGGGTTAACTAACCTGATGTGAAGGAAAGACAATTTATAAACAAGTCTTTTCCTTTCTATCTTCTTATTTAAAATAGTTCTTGAGGCTAGATGGAAAATGTGGTTTCCATTGGTTTATTATTTTACCTTCCAGATGTCTTTATATGATAGTCCCCATTATCTTCAACTGGCACAATCATCATAGACATTGTGGTCAAAGAGATATGGAGGACAGCAGTTTAGAGAAAGCCAACTTTACAATGAGCAATTTGTGGTTCTATAGACATTGCTAAACCTTGTCTCCTAGTAGCCCCAGCCATCATTGCAGTGAGAAGAAAACCAGGTGTTGCAACCCAGCAAACCATTAAAGACCATGCAATTTTCACAGCGCCTTTGAATCCCCTAATGCAGGGATGTCAAATTCGTGGCCTAAGGGCTGGATGTGTAACGCACTGGCCATGCCCATCTCCGGTTTAGCAAAGGGGGAAAAAGTTAATGTGTCCTAATGTGTTCCTGATTACCTTTGTGTATCTCCTTTTTTATTTCTTCCTCAGTGGTATACTAAGGGCAATATAATGTGATTGTTCTCCTGGATCAGGCAATCACATGCTGCATTGTCTGAGGAGGTCATCCAGAGAGTCAGCAACAGATATGGAATTGGGTCATTGCTACCAATGCACCAGTCAGTTATTTGGTACTGGAGATCATCAAGGTGTCGTACGATGATGGAGCTGGAATGGAGTGGACTGAGAGTGGTGTGGATGGGCTGCTCAGATCATGGGGTTGCTGCTCAGCCCCCTGAACTGTTCAGATCATCAAATACACTAGTTGTACCACTGTTCTGCCTCATCACTTGCTTTTTTAATCCTTTTTTTGTACCTCCTCTTTTCTTCCATTTAATTTTAAGATTTTCATCTTTTTTTTTTTTTGATCTTATCTAACTTGCTTGCTTTTTCAAAGGCAACAAACTTTTTGCACTCAGATGCCATTTAAAAAAACAAACAAACTATTGAAGGCTACGGGGGGCCATGAAAAAGCTGTAGTGACATCATTGGATATGTTTGGATGCTTCAGGGGATATTTAAAGTCAAAACAGCAGGTTAAACATTTGGAAGAAATGTTCAGAAATCATACTAGCCTGAGTGGAGCTTGAAGATTTAGAGCCGTAACATCCTTTGGGATTCTTGCATGGCAGCTACTGATCTCAGCATAGGTATTATTAATCCATGCACATGCAGAGCACTGGGGACAGATTTTGAAGCAGCCATGCATTCATAGGGAGTTTAATGCTGTGAGGAAAAATTCTTTGCTTGTGCTAGTGTATTTTTCGAAGCATTTCCTTCAAATACTCTGTGCAATTCCATTAACACATTTATCAACCTTTCCAGTGAAACAATTTGTGATAAAATTGTTTCAGTGAAAATCAGTAATTTGAGGGTCCAGCAGAGGCCATGTGAAAATTGACCGTCCTCTAGTATTTATTATCGTTGGAGCCCTTCCCACCCCTTTGATATCTACTGGGCACTTTCCTCAACAACGATGTATTTTCTCAGGTTTTTCTCATTGCATTAGCTTCCTCTTTTGGTTCTGCTGTGTTGTCATGCTTCTTCACTCTTTATAAGCTTCTGGGAAGGACACAGCTCTTCCTGATGTTTGTAAGCAGTCCATACTTAGAAGTTTAATAATTTCATACTGAAAATATGAAGAGCAGGTTCGCAATTGCCTTTCCCCTAACAGTGTCTCTCTCCTCACATTTTCCACCTTGCAACTTAATAAACCTACTTTATAATTATGGCATCCCAGAGAATATGTTGCTTTCCGCTGACTCCTTAAATGCTGAAAATGAACAATTGCAAATATCAAAACAATGGAAGTCATTAAAATGCATAAATTATTCCACACAGTATCAAGGAAACCAGCAGGCTGTGTGATAGGGACAGAAGTTAATAACATTAGCTTATAAAGAGATTGCTGTAGCCTCTTCTTTTTCTGTTTCCTCTCTCTCTCTCTCAACTATAATGAGTCTTTATTTGCATTGGATTTTTAGTTCACTAGTCCATTACAGAAACAGAAGATACATTTGCTTTCAGATTTGGGCACAGTAGTTAAAACAGAAATGAATTTAAGTATATTCAGTATACATTCTGTTCTCTAATAGTTAGTCACCCTCCCAAAAAACCTCCCTTTTCTAATGTTGCTCTGTTTGCTTGCTTTTTACACTTTTTTTTTTAAAAAAAAATCTGCTTAATTTTATGTTGCATTCTGTTTGCTTTTGTATTAATTACGTGTTTGGATACAATGTTATCACTATTTTTGTCCATTATCTTGGATTCTTTGAATTGAGGGTGATTAAAAATATATGACATAAGAAGGGTGAATTTTATATAATCCTATAATACAATGGCCTACATTAAGTCAATTAATTTGTCCTCCTGAATCTGTTTGCTAGTTCTGGCTTGAGAAATACTGCAGGCGATAATCATTTGCTTCCCTCTCCATTATGCCTTCTTTCTATATAAATAACAGAAGATCAATAGCCTACAAGCCAAACCTTCCTTCTTCTCTCAGATCTATTAGAATGAATTTATAACATTCCATTCTAATTGCCAAGCAGTTGCTATGCATTTCAGGATCCAAAGGATATTTAGCAACCATCTGGGCTTTACTTTTGCTAACACTTGTGGCCAATCTGACAAAATACTATGATAACAACTTATCTTGTATTATTGATGGTGTTTGATGGTCATACTGTATAGCAAACTAAACGTACTAATAATATGGAAACACAGGACTTACTAAGCCCCAAAAGAGGGATGAAGAACCTTTTAATGGCTGCAGTCAGCATACACGTAATGGAGAACCGAGCACTGCAAAGTGGACAAGACTATGTGATATATAGGCCGGACTATTTAAAGGAGGCATTCTTGGTTTTATTACATGGGCTACTGTAGAGCTTTCAGCTATTTTTCATTTCAAAGTGGTAAAAAAAAAAAAGATTTTCAGTTTTTCTCAATTTCTATGAGAAGGCTCCAAGGGTTGAGAAAAAAAGCTGGGGTACTGAGCCCATAGGTGATCCAAATTTATTTCAGTATTGCTGTTTACGGCAGTTCTTGTAACTGGTTTGGGTATTTCAGCTGAAAAAAGTACACAGAAATAATAAATTACACTGAAAAACATCTACTAACATACCAAGAATTCTTCAATAAGATAGCCAAAATACTCCTATGATTTCTCAACTGGTTTTCTCAGATACTGTAATTTTATTTTTCCCCTATTCTTAACACTGGTCACTGAGTCTTCACACAAAATCTTTCATTTTTTCTTGCTGCTCAGGTATTGATCGATTGCTTTTATATATCATCTTTTTACGGAAAGCTTAAAATGATATTAGTGAGGAAAGTCCCCAATCTCTTGGCCTCTCTTAAAGGGGTCGAAACTTGGCTCTGAAGTCCTGCATGGGGGCATAGAGGACCACACAACCATATATATATATATATATATAGATAGATAGATAGATAGATAGATAGATAGATAGATATAGATATAGATATAGATATAGATATATAGATATATATATAGATATATATATAGATATATATATAGATATATAACACACACATACACACACACTATATATATATATACACACACACACACACACTGTATATGTTTTCTGAGGGTGTTTGTATGTAGGTCTTTGGTTATTTGGATTTTCTCCCGCATAAAATTGTAAGTGTCTTGGCAACGTTTCGACGAAATCTCATTCGTCATCTTCAGGCTGGTGTTTTCGGTTTCGTGCTTCTAGGAGCAATGTGTGATCGCAGCTGTTTCTTCCTTTTAACTGCCAGTGGGGGTGTGAACTGATTGGGTGGGAGCTTGGCTGTGTTCTGATTGGGTGGAGGTGTGTTCTGATTGGTTGGGGGCTTGGCTGTGCTCTGATTGGATGGGGGGTTTGCCCTGCTCTGATTGGATGGAGGTGTGTTCTGTTTGGGTGGGGGTTTGGTTGTGCTCGGGTTAGTCTGAGTTGCAGGGGGATTTGACCTGGTGAGCTGCATTGCTGTTGTTTGGCTTCATGTTCGTGGTCATGCCACATCTTCATGGTGGGTATCAGTTTGCTTCATGTACGGATTGGAGGGGTTTAAAGTGGCTAATGATGCAGCTGTGGTCTGGCTTCTGGTTTGTGGTCATGCCTTATCATCGGTGTCTCGGCTCTGTCACTCATCCAGTCCGTGGCCGTGAAAAAGAACCAGGAAACGATGTCAATTTGCAATAGCTTAATCAAGGTCTAGCAGCAGCACAGCAAGAAGAACAGAACAAGCCGGATCACAGGGTTTAAGAACAAGCCGAATCACGCAACCGCTGTGCAGCGCTATTTGTTCCCTCCCCAGCTCCTAAACCATCATCCAGCATGCAATCCCCAACCCCCCATCAGCTGTTCAGCGGGTTTGACAATCCCACCCATCAATGGTGACGGCGCTCCCGTAGTGTCATAGGACAGCGCCGGTAAACTCAGGTTTGGGAAACTATGCCGATCTCATCAAGGCTGAGTGTTGCCCGATGCTGGACCCAGTCGGCTGCTGCACAGAGCTGTCCCCACCATCCTAGGCATTCAGGTTGGCATTATCGACGCTCCGACTTCCCCCAGGCCCCCAGTGATGGCGAGTCCCAACTGGGGCTCGACATGGTGTGGATTTGAGTTTGCTTTTTGCATGGATGTGTGGTGGTGAAACCTGCCCTTATTGACAAACGAGTCCCTAACACAAAGAATGACACCAGACCCACACTCACGAAAACCACACAGGATGTCATCACCACACATCCACGCAAAAAGCATTAAGTTAGTAATGTTGTTAAGTGAATCTGGATTCCCCATTGACTTTGCATGTCAGAAGGTCACAAAAGCTGATCATTTGACTCCGGGATACTGCATTTTGATCATGTGACCATGAGGATGCTGCAGTGGTCATAAATGTGAAAAACAATCATAAATTACTTTTTTCAATGCTGTTATAACTTTGAATGGTCACTAATTGAACTGTTGTGAGTCGAGGACTACCTGTAGTGATTTTAAGCAAAAAGCATGATTGGGGTCAGATACATTTCATATAATTAATCTATAAAATCTTATTTCAATGTATGGGACTTTGCCCAAGGACTCCATAATGGATGTCACCATATCATTGTAAGATAATAAAAATGATTACAGCCCACAGGGGCCAAGAGCGCCAGCCTGTTTGAATGGCTGTTTGAATTGGATGGTGGTGGCAGGCAGATGGATCAGGAATCGTCTTCCAGCATTTTCCCAGTGCCTTCCTAATCCAGCTGCCTGGCACCATAGTCCCATCCAGCATCTTCCCTATACTGCTGCCACCAGCACCTTGCCGGTACGGGTTAGAGCCAGGGATGAGTTCTATTAACCTTTACTAGCGGTTCACAATGGGATCGCTTCTGCACATGCGCAGATTGCTGATGATGACATCCGGGATAGTGGGCGGGGCCTCCCGCCAATTTTACTACCGGTTCTTGTGAACCTGGGGCAACCCACCACTGGTTAGAGCTCTTACCCTTGCAAAGAACCCAGGTTCACAAAGCACCAAAGACTTCGCTGTTCAACTCTAAGCTACATATTTTTTCTTCGTTTCTATTTCTCTGTAAACTAAGATCTCCCCATTTTGCAAGCTCTCCTAGATCCCTATTTCTTAATAATGTACAGATTAAGGGGAAAAAAGGCCAGTTAGGGCAGCACATCTGTCTGCAGACATAAGATTTTATTCAGTATGCTTTGTATGGTTTAATGATGTGTGTGGCAAAGCAACTTTATTTAAGAGAGCACCAGATGATACCGAGCTTTGTAGAAACATTATTTGCTCTTATTACAGAAGCAAATTAATGCACCAGGATATGTATCTATTCAGAGAAGAGCAATAAAAATCTCTGTGAGTAAAATCAATCCAGGGACAAATGCTGCTGGTGCATTAGGGGAAATCAAAGCACATGTGTGAAGCAAATGTCAGTCTTCCTTTCTGTGCTGATCTGAGACCTTGATCTGAATTCCATGCTGGTTGTTCCTGGGCTCTCAAGATGACTGGCAAATGTCTTCTGGGTGGCCTTCTCAGTGTGAGCTGCACTGAGGATATCTGGGCTGTGTGTTATCCCAGGAAGGAGATGCTGAGCTAAAAGCAACTCGGACCGGCTATAGCAGCCCCTGAAACAAGGTCAGTTGGAAGAGCTGTGGAGGCACAGTTGTTTAGAGGCAGCTGGAAGAAAGGAGGTGGATGGAGTGAAGAGAGGGATAGATCAGCAAGAGACCACTGCTGGGGGAGGTGCCAGGCAGTCAGATCAGCCAGGCAATGGGGGGAGGGGGGGAACAATGGCAGCGGTAGTATGGGGAAGGTGCTGGGGGAGCGACGGTACCAAGCAGAAGGTGCTGAGAAAGCACTGGAAGTGCTTCCCAATCCAGCTGCCTGGCACTGCCATTCCCTTCAGTGCCTTCCCAAAACTAATGTTGCCATCCCTTCCAGTGTCTGATTGGTATAGGGTGGAGCCCTTGCCCTGGCAATGAAGCCCAGGCATCTCTTGTGCCATATGAGACAGTTCCAACACACACACACACCCAGTGCCTCCATGGAGGCCACAATTGCACGGGGGCTTCTCTGCAAGTGCTTGCTCCTGCCCCACCTGTCACCGATGCCATTTGCACATCCCATTATCAGGCATAGCACAAAACAGGGTTAATCATCCCATGGGGGGAATTGGCTATGGAGATTTATGTCACAGCACATTGTCCACGATTAAACAGCATTGGGAGAAGTGTTTGGGTGCTACTGGTTGCAGTATAGTACCTAGGGAAGGCCAGCCGTGGATTGCAGGCCTGTGATAAATGGCCTGGGAAGGGAAGGGGGTGTTTGGTTAAGTGTTCATGGAAGGCCAGCCAGGGACAAAAGCCTGCAGTGGGTCAACTGGGCCAGGGACACCAGGGTAAAGTGGGCAAGACTATGTGTCCGCAATCATTTGTCTCATTCTGGCAAGGAAGACTTTTACAGAGATTCACTTTGTGTGCCAGTTGTACCCTTTCCTCAATTAGGAGGCATTTTAGGGTCACTCATGCTCTAGTCAACTCATCTGGAACTACAGAGAGTTCAAAATGCAGTGGCATAAGCAGTAATGGTTCACTTCTCACTATAGCCATATGGCAGTGCTGCTACATGAGCTGTATTGATTGCCATTCAGTTTCTGGATGCAATTCAGTGGTTGTTTTTACCTATAAAAATGTTCATGTTGTAGGATCTGTTATTTAAGGAACCACCTGTCTCTAACTGTTTCTGATCCTTGGTATACTTGGGCAGAGTGGATGCACTAATTAGCTGGATGCCCTTAATTAAATTTTGTCATCTTGTGGAACCAAGGAAGTATGCCTTCTCTGTTGTGGTCCCTATCTTCTGAAACACCATCTTCCTAACATGTGCAGCTATATAATGTATATAGCTGAAGCTGTACAGATACCCTATTTCCCTGAAAATAAGACATCCCCTGATAATAAGCCCAATCGGGCTTCTGAGCGCATTGCGCTAAAATAAGCCTCTCCCCAAAAATAAGCCCTCCCTGAAAATATTTAAATGCAGAGCTGGAAATCAGATAAGATGGCAAAAGGAGCCCCATCTTGCTCCATGCGCCCCAAAATAATAAGACCTCCCCGAAAATAAGGCCAAGCACTTATTTCAGGGTTCAAAAAAAATATAAAACAGGGTCTTATTTTCAAGGAAACACACTACATAGATGTAAATGGATTAAGTACATGTATATAGATCCATAACTATATAAGGGTTCACTTTCAAGCAAATTTAAGCCAGAAGAATTTGGGAGAGAAGCTGTCCTATAAATAATTTCAGTTCTATAAGTTGGGACAGTCCATCACTTTGTTTGATAACTTATCTTGCAGTGCTGAACTGCACTTAGAGCTAGATTTTTCCTCCCCAACAATTGATCAACCTTTCTCCCTATAATTTAAATCCATTCATCTTTTGTAGATAAGATGAACAATTGTTTCTATGCCTGTGGTAGTTGGTCACCAGGATACTGTGGTATTAACTGCACACTTGTGATTGTATAGAGTTTCACAGTTGTTATTAGACTCAAAAAGTCATTGATCTCTTTTCTCCTCAGAAAAAAAGAATAATGCTCAAGTCAAGAAAGTGGTTTTTTTGTTGGTTTTTGCAGTATCTTGGTTATAAATTAATCAGAGTTGACTTTATTTTTCTTCAGTTCTTTCTTATTTCCTATGTTTCTTCTAAAGATTTCTGGTCAGCATAAAAGGAATGTCACTGTCAATTTTACCACTGAGACAACTCTATGAGATAGATTGGGAAATGGTGAATGTTCAAGATTACACTATAGTTCCTGTGTATGCATAAGAACTTTCAGGTTTAAAATTCAAGGAAATGTTCTCTCAGTTTCCACATCTACAGACCTAAGATAGGCTCATGCCTCTAATTGTTTGGCTTATTGGTGTGAGTTTATGTTTGTTTAATACATCATCAAAATGGAAAGGCATGTTCAAAGAGAACTGTTTAGTCTTTAGTACATTCCCATGATGCTATTCTTTTGTTATGGAACTCAAGGCAAAGAATCCCTGTAGTTTCCAAGTGGTATCCCACTTAAGTATCCTTAGATCATTATACATAGAAATTAAAACTGACTACATGCCTCACTTGACTCCAGATGACTGCCAGACTTCCTCCAAGGCACAACAATAAATCTTAGCTCTCTGAAAACTACCTGCATTCTGTAGCTGAATAACAACAGGCACTTCAAGGACTGACATAAATTCAAATAAACTCTACTTTATTGCTAAAAAGAAAGAATACACACATACACACACACACACACACACACACACACACATACACACACGTGCACGCAAACAAGAATTCTGCTTACTACAGAATATAATAAGCACTCTACAAAGATCATTTCCAGAGTTTAAATTGTAAGCCTTTACTGACTGCCTTTTCCAGACTGTCCTTATTCTTGAGCCTTGAGCATTTGTTCCATGTTTACATAACAATTCTGTCCAAACTAAGAATATTAATTTTCCCAGCTCATTACTTTCAATCCGTATATCTTCTCTCCCTATTTACTTCTTCCTTTCCTCTCCTACCCAGAGGTGCCTCATGTACCTCTTCCTATTTTCTTGTGATTCATGTGAGACTAGTGAGAATTATGACTCGCCTTCCTTTCCATTTCTTCATCAGCTAGAGGTGACCAACCTCTCTACTTGAACCCTAGCTGTCTGCAAATCTCAGGAAGGATATGGTAGAATGATGTCTGGATTCCCATGAGGGAGAAGTTGCTTTCTAGAGGACAAAGAGGTAGCAAGGTTTGGAAGTTTGGTGGGTAGGAAGAATATTAAAATGGCTCCTCCCTAGCAATTCCCAGAAAATATCTATAGTTAGACAAATAGTTGCTTTAGTCTGGCAAAATTCTTGTCAAGGTTCCAAGTAACAGCCCAGATGAAATCAAAACTCCAAGGCCAGAGGCTTCCTCAAAGTATAGATTTATTAGGCATATCATATTGGCATAGCTGGTGAAAACCTGACTCTGAAGCTCCTCAGGTTTTCCCCACCCAATTCAAAATCCAACATTCTTCCCATCCACTACACACAACCATCACATGCCCCAATCAGGTCACAGTCCCAGACCGGATGACTCTCATCCATGCCCTGCCAGGTGCTGGTGAGAGTGTCCTTGCTTCCCAGAAGAAAGAATGCTATTTTGGCTACATAATTCCCCAGCTATCTCTACTCCCCTCTCCCTTTCCCACAGCTTTATCCAGCCTCGCTGTGGCAACCCTGAAGACGTTCCAAGATGGCTCCAGTGCTGACAATTCTGACTATAAATGAAAAACAATAAAGGAAACTACTCAGAAGTAAGTTGAAAATACAGATCATCTCAATTTTTTCCTTCCCCCGAGTGACATGTGTTGTGTGTGTTGTGTGCTGATGATGCTAGGGGAGAGATAAGAAATTATCAGAAGAGAAAAGTGGAAATCTGAATCTATCCACAAGATGCCTGAAAGCTGGAGATGAAATAAATAAAAATAAAATCTGTGCAAGTACAGCAAATGGACCAAGAAGCTTGGTGTTTGGCCTCTTGTATGGTCACGTGGAGGGGAGATTTCTGGTAAAAAGTCAGATGTGATCTCCAACAGCAATGAAGTGACACTCCTGAGGATGATAATTGGCAAATGTTTGAAGGAGGCTATAGAGAGTAAGGGAGGTGACTTTGATGGAGATCCATTCGAAAGCAATGAAGAAAAATATATCTTCAATACAAAACAAGTAGAAAATACTTTCCTAATTGACATCAGTATAAGAAGAGGAAGAAGTACAGCATCAGGCCTGCAAGATTCTGTTATTATAGCCATTATTAATAAAAGTAGTTTTAGCCTTCTTATGGAATTGATTTCTGGTCTAGTCTACCTGGTGGTGAACATGGGACCTTTGAAGTTATTCCAAGAGCTCTAAAATTAGAAGAAGAGGGTAGTGATTCCTAACAGGTACAAAGTTTGGGAGTCTGTAAACATAGACAAACAAAAGGTCATTATTTTAACAACAAAATGGTAAGGATCAAACTCTTTTAGACAGACTGAGTTTGCCATATTTTTTAGATTTCTGAACTCCAGAAATGCCATTGATAATACAGTTACAAAAATAAGGGAGGGGCGGAGTCCAGGCTTTTCCCTTTCAAACCAATTTGCATAGCCACATATATAGCATATAAGGAAAGAGGGACATCCTGCAGTAAGCAGTGGAAGCTTGGGGCTCTGCAGAGTGCGAATTTTGCATGATGCAAAATCAAAGGTTACAGTCTCCTTGGTTCAATAAATATGTAGACTGTAAATCTGAAGATAGCCAGTTCCCAAAGCTACTGGAAAATGTAATGAGAAAGGAAAGCTGAATAAAGTTGTAGTTGATAGTTGATGCAATTATGAGCCGTCTAGTGTATTCTATTATAGGTACTGAAGGTAAAAAGCAGCCATCTATAGTTTCAAAGTAGGTGATTCAAAAACTAAAGAAACCCAAGCCTGTTGTCTATCACCTCAGTAAAAAGGAAGGCAGGATTCTGGTTGAATGTTATGAAAAATTTTGTAGTAGTAAAAGATGTTCAACAGTCAAACAAGTTACCAAGTGAGATCATTTCAACTCTATAATTTTTTCTTTACACTTTGCTGGAATTAAGCATGCATCGACCCAATCACAAATTTAAATGGAAGAACATCGGGAAATCATAAAGTCACGGATCAGAAGTATAATAACTTCAAAAACTTAAATTGACTGTAATATTATATATTTATAACTTATAACCAAAATGAAAATGATGACATTCTTGTTCCAAACATGGGGAAAGTGAGCTCTGGCCTGGGGCATAAATTGTACTAGAGATTTCTGGTTTTCAATTTTAAAATGTATTTTCAACACCAGAATTGAGTGCTGAAATATATGAAGTAATAAATAAAATATCTTTGATCATGGTGCAACTGCAGCAATAATGTCACCACAAAGATAAATAATTTCAAATCTCTAAAATGAATAGCTTATATTAGGAGTGGGTAGCCTGAAGGCCTCCAGCAGAATTTCAGTATCTAATAACCCCACCCAGAATGGTGAATGGGAAAAAACATGCTTACAGAACATGTGGAAGACCATGGCTTTTCTGATACTGATTGGTATAGCAATATTTTCATGCAAATAGATGCGGCCCAAATTGTTGGGGGCAATATGCTGACTTTTTAAACCGCTTAGAAGGGCTGTAAAGCACTGTAAAGTGGTATATAAGTCTAAGTGCTATTGCTATTCCCATCCTAGGAAATGCATGCCAGACAAAGTGCTATAATGACTGATTTAAAACACAAAATCAATAAGAAGAATAAGATTATGGGCTCAAGCCATATTCATCTGGATTCCCATACCAGATAAGTAGCATATTCGTACCTTAAAGCAATATTTCTCAGCCTTGGCAGCTTTAAGATAGGGAACTCTGAATCTGGGAACTTCAATTCCCAGAATTCTTGGCCATTATATCAGAGTTATACAATCTGTAGCCCAAAAGCTTTGAGTGCAACTATTCCAAATCTCCAAAAGTTGCTTCCAAATGGTAGTTTTTAATATGCCAAAGCAGGAATTATTAAATTCATGCCATGAAGATAATTATAGCAACTGCATATAATTTCAGTTAAATGTAAATAAAAATAAATATGTTTTAGTCCACTGATTTTTGGAGTATGGCCCTCTGCATACTGCTGAAAAGCTGAATGCAGTCTTTCACTCAGAAAAAGTTGCACAAGCTATGAAAAATACCCCTGGACCAATCCCTGGAGTCTCTCTAGTGTCAAGGCTGAAAACAGCAGCAGAGTCAATGCTACCTGGAAAAAATGAATTCTTGGTCTGGTTTTATACAAAATAATCTCAATTTTATGTGCTCAAATTTTGCATGGAAAAATATAACTGCAAGGGCCAGGATTTTCTAACTTTCAGAATGTATTTTCCATGACAGTGTTTTTTTAATTGTTTCAAATATCCTTTGTTCTAGCCTCAATTACCCCCTTCCAACAAAAACAGCCATGACCCATCCCCAGCTGGGTTGTTTTACACAAGTGTCTCCACAGCAGTAGTCCGAAATTGAATGCTGACTTACAGATAATCAATTACAAAATGCTCCATTACCCCCAAGATATGCCCATTACCCTCTTTGGGGGTAATTACTCCCTATTTAAGAACCACTATCCTATGAAGTAAGAATAAAAGCAGAATTAATAGAAGTGCCACTTTAGTTGAAACTATTATCAGATTAACACATTATCTTGTTCTATTTCAGTTACTCAGTAAATACAGTTTACTGGATTTATACTTTTGACAATGCATGTTTGCCTGAATGAAAACGTTGCTAATCTTTTCTCTTACTTTTTAAAACATTTATTGCATTGTCAGAAGTGTATGGTCTTGTTAGCTGCTTCTAGAAGTAGATAAATGTGAAAGCAATTTCTCCATTCTTATATAATTGACATCAGTGAATGGTCCCCTTTCTCATTAATAAATAAGAATTAGGAAGGCTTTTTTGGAGGCATTTCATAATTATCTTTCCTTCTATTCTTTGCTATACTCTTTGTTTTATTCTTTTTCCTAGGTTTTGATTTACATTTTGGTGAAAAAGTCATAAATTTTGAGGCAGTTAATAACTGTATGTTCACCCTTTGAATCTTTGGGTTAGAAATTGATACCAACCATTAGGTGATGTCCAGTTATCAGCACAACTCAAACCCTAAGCCTAAATCTAACCCTCTTTAATAGTAGGTCACCTGGCAGTCAGCACAAATCATTTTAAAATATCACCCATTTGACATTTGATTATAACCATCCCTATTTTAAAAAAAGTTTTTTTTTTCTTTTGCTCCTCTTCTCTGTGATTTAATTTACTGCTATTTTAGTTTTGGTTTATTGTTTACTTAATTTCAAAATTTGTGGCACTAAAACATTTAAGACAGTTTTAATCATGCTAGACCTCTCAGTGCTGGTGAACTTCTATGAATCCTAGTCTCCATATCATGGCTTATCATTGGTGATGGCATGCCGGAGTGTCTTCCTTCTGATGGCACTTGTTCTTTGTCCTGTCTCGCAGCCCCCAATATCCCAAACCTTTATGTTTTAGTCTTTTCTTAATTTTAAATGAGAGTTAATTCTGGCCAGGGCAGAAGAAAATAACCTGAAACCAGATCATGTTACAACAACAGTGAACAAGTGGCAACCGTTCTTCCAGTTCACAAACATGTGGTCATTTGCCCAATGTGCTATTGCGGTAATAGAAATAGGTGCAAAAATTTTTTTTGCTTGTACTATAAATAGAACTTGCATTTAGTACTTGGCAGTTGATGGCATTTTCTTTAATGATTTTCCTATTCTTAAAATAGCCTTGATTAACAAAGAGCTGTATCCATGAATTACTACCTGAAAGATTTTTATTTTTCATATGAGAAGAGTCGAATAGCTGCCTTTTTATATTGCCTCTTTCCAGCCAGTAACATTATTTACCTGCATACTTTTAAAAGGCTGAATTTATTTTGAAACATTATTTTTAAACTCTATAAAGTGCTTTCAGTTTGTTCTGTAAGAAGTGGTATATCAATATTTTTAATAAAAATACTTTTAATTACTTGTTAGCTGATTTAAACAATTCATTTTACCCCTATATTATGCAAGTGATATATCTGTATATTTATCAAAGAAGGCAAGTCTGTGTAATTTTGGGGTTCATTTTCTTTATGGATTCCCTTTCTTAGAGGTGCACAAATCCTATCATTTTCCAGTCCCTGAATCAATATCATTTTAACAGATTAGATGGTAAGCGTCTGGAGAGAAAATAGCTGTGTTATATTATTTTTTTGAAAGCAGCTAGTGTGTTGTTTATTCTTTTTTCCACATCTATTTGTTGCTATCATAGAATCTCACTAGCTTATGCTTCAGCCTTGAATCACTGAACTCTTGGACTTGAGTTTTTTTCCTGTGTGTTTGTTTGCAATCCTCCTTTTCACACATGGGAAAAAAAACCCTGAGCAATTTGAGGGAAAGAACTTTGTATTAGTGCCTTACTGTTCTATTTAAACAGAAAAGAAAAAAAGAGATAAAGTTGAACAGAGCAGAGACCATTACAGACACAGCGCAAAATGATTTAATTTCCCCATTTGCCAGCATGAGTATGAATCAGCAGCCCAACAGAACAAAGCCTAGCATTTTCAAATCCTTTGCGCAAAAAGTAGTCATCATATGCCGTAATTTCTTCAGCAAGTCATAGGCTGGCATGGTTTGCAGCCCCTCGCTTTGACAAACACTATTCTTCTTCCTGTTTTGGTGGCTGTGCCAGTCACTTTTGTTTTATGTGGAATATGATAATGCCTTTGCTGACCCCACACAGGTGAGACAAGGGAGAAGAAGGGAAGAAACATCACATCTATATGAAATGGAATGTGACAGCTTAGAAAGCAGACAAATTCTCTCATTAGCAACTGCCAGCAGTTTTGTGCTGAAAAGGTCCCTGCCTGCCTGAGTGCAA
This sequence comes from Pantherophis guttatus, assembly GCF_059756535.1. Classification (NCBI taxonomy): domain Eukaryota; kingdom Metazoa; phylum Chordata; class Lepidosauria; order Squamata; family Colubridae; genus Pantherophis; species Pantherophis guttatus. The sequence goes on from NC_142066.1 coordinate 49,343,546, forward strand.
AATTCAGTTCTTTAGGCCTTAGAAATGTTTCCACTTAAATTATTTCTCATGTACCCACGCTAAAATTCTTACTATTTTCTCTATATTATTTTCTCCTGGGGTTTTTGTTTCTGAGAAAATCCACCATTCACCCGACCTTTGCATAGATTTTGTTTTCCTAATTTTCTTACAGGGGGCATTCTGGCATTCTTCAATTTGGCATCTCATTATAGTGAGTAGGAAATCTTTTAAAATTTCATTTATTTTGTTCGGTGTAATTAAATTTTCATATAATTATACTTATTTTTAGTTTTCCTGTCCAACCATATTATCAGGCTATGCAGCAGTAGACCTTGGGTGTGTGAGCAGATACAAACTGTAGATTTATTGCCTTTCTATAAATTTTGTTGGATTAAATAAATTGGCAGGGTTGAGTGGGTGGAGAACAAGCCTGATTGTTGGAGGATAGTAGGAAGTAAAGAAGACTAGATGAAAGTAAGCACTAGGCTGCATCCTCATTTCATCCTCCTTAAGAATCTTGCATCTGTGACTGAACAAGCACAAGGCTGGCTCTTATTAAAAGATATACATGAACTTCTCAGTGTGGGCCTCAGCATCCAATAAATTGGAACAGTAACTACATGTGCATAGTTATATAATTTCTTATATAATTTCTGGCTATCCATTTTGGTGATGGCTGCTTATTTAGACTATTTCTAAAAAGCCCTTGACAATTCTGTGGAGAATTAGATTCTCTTCTGACCACTTATTGTGAAGTAATAGGTTACTGCCTTCTTTTCCCTGCCCAAAAGCTTCTCAACTGGTTGGCCAATGCAGGACACAGTATTTTTTCTTCTAGAAAGATTGTTGATCTGAGACAGCAGGTCCTTTCTTATGTCTTATGAGTAAATGTATATATGTTTAGATTTGCCTCTTGTTTTAAATCTTATAAATTCCTTATAAATCCCATATCATTAATCAGGTTTTCTCAAGGCAATTTATGCTACTTGTGAAGAAAATTATTTAACTGTTATCAATGTGAATCTTCTTATTTCACAATCCTGTACCAGTAGATAAAGCAAGACACAGTTATATATAATTAGTTGCTGTTCTTCAAGTTTTTAAATGAGTGTTATCCTGTCAAAAAGAAAATATGCATGTTAGGGAAATGTTAATACAAAATTAAAATAAGATTTGAAAATATAATGCTTTATTAATCTACAATAATCCAGTAAAACAATAACTAAGGCAATCATTAGTTAAAACCATTACATAAAGAATGGTTGCTAGAACAGAGCATGTCTAGTTTATGAAAAGAAGGACTAGGGATAACATGATAGCAATGTTCCAATATCTAAGGGATTGCTTCAAAGAAGAGGGAGTCAACCTAGTCTCCAAAGCACCTGAAGGCAGGACAAAAAGCAATAGATGGAAACTAATCAAGGAGAGAATCAACCTAGAACTAAGGAGAAATTTCCTGACAGAACAATTAATCAGTGGAACAACTTTTCTCCAGAAGTTGTGGATGTTCCACACTGAAAATTTTTAAGAAGAGATTGGACAACCATTTGTCTGAAATGGTATAGCCTGAGTAGGGGTTTGGACTAGAAGATCTCCAAGGTCCCTTCCAACTCTCTTATTCTGTTCTGTTAAAAAAAAAAACCTAGAAATTGTAAAAGCAGACCTTAAGCAAGAAAAGAGATTAATAGAGGAAAGGATATTCATAATAAGGGAGCCACCTCACCTGTTCACCCATTCCCAGGAGTGATAAGCCCAACTTTATCTCTGGGGGCAGAAGATTCCATAATATGGGCACCACAGCAGAAAAAGCCTGCTGCCTAAGGCTTGCCAAATGTAGATTTGTAGATGACAGAACGGTAACATATCCATTTTGTGAGATTTGGTGGGACAGGTGGATGAAATTGGGGAAAGATAGTCCCTCAAATAATTCAATCTCTAATTTTTTTCTAATTTGAACAAGAATCCTACTGTTTGACCTATAAATATTATTTCCAGCAATAAAATATGCATGATGCAATGCTGAATCTTACCACTATAGCACTATTTGCAATGAGTAACAGAATCTTGAAACAATGTTTTTCTAAACCTCTCATTTTGTATGAAAGAATGAATTATCCATTTCTCTTGTATGCAAATTGCAAATTCTATTCCTCAATTACGGACAATATTTACTGTCATATAGCATTGAAAACCATAAAAAGATGTTTATAAAACATTTGTAAATATAAGGCAGTTTGTATAATATGTATAAATTGTAGGATGATGACCAGGCTGAGCCTAAGAGAGGAGTCTGCATCATCAGTCTTGAGTCCCTTCATGCCCACAACAGATCTAAATCCAGCCCAACTTGAATTCCATTGATTCTTATCTACCACCGATTTGCTTTGACTGCTAGTAGTTCATATTCTTATAGCGGGCTTAAACTTGCAATAAGCCCTTGTATTCATTTGAACTGCCTGGTTTTCCTGATTTCTGCACATGACATAAATTTGAATATAAAACTGTGCAAGAATTTTCATGTGGACTTTAACAAATATTTGAGGATGCTAAAAATGTGCAACTTAAAAAAACCCAATAAAAATGACATTTAACCAACTGTAGTCTTCTTTTTCCCACAGCTGGTTTTGGTGATAGCAGAACTTAATCCTTACCTTGAATCTCAGGTAGTAGAGGAGATTTATCAGCATGCAGCATCCATTTTCATAAATATTATGGTGAATGATTTAATTCATCCGCTGCCATCTAGCTAGATTAATTCTAATTTCATCCTGTTCATAATGCTGTGCATATATTAAAGGCAATAAATATATAGTAAAATTGTGAAGGGCACTCATATATAATTCAAAATATTTGATCATATTGGGGGAGGAGGAGAAGAAGAGTATCTAAATCAATCAATCAATCAATCATCAATCAATCAATCAATCCACAATATGTCATCAAACCTGTTTCTACATGAAACTGCTAGGTGAGGTCATCTGTTAGGTTGTGGTTTAGTATTGTCAGTATGCAGATGATATCGCAATGTACATCTCAATCCAGATCTGCACTCGTAACACTGCCAAGGTACTAAGTGGTTCTTTCCACACCTCTATAATCACCCAGGAAACAAATGATTCTCCCTTTGCAATGAAATTTCTATAGGCATTAGTTGTTTCATTCATAATGACAGCTGATATTATATCTCTTCAAGATGGCTATTTCAGTAACACAAATCTATCTAAAATGAGGTGTTGGCATGGCATTGCAGGTTTTACAGTATTTCTGAAATGAAAGAGCTGCTTCCCCAAACAAGCTACAGTTGTTGTGCAGAGTTTCTGCCAATCGCATATTCTTATAATATTATACTTGATAATAATATGGATGATAAGATTTCAGGCTCATTGATATTCTGGTTTTTAAGGATCTAAAAAACTTTTCTTCTTCTGATATGCCTGTTAAAGAAATAATGGGAAGAAATTACCCCATTGTTACTGATAAATTGAAATTGAAGTGAGTGAAATTGGACCTTGGATATGTTATCTAAAACAATTTATTAATTGGGCTAACAATCATTTAACCTTTGCCTGAGAGGAGAAATTGAAAAATAATAATAGTGGGTCAACACATTTTCTATGCTCTACTCCCATTCCAAGGGTCCTCTGTATATTGAGAAGTTTAACTTGTGGAAGTAAAAGAAACAAGGAAACAATTTAAATCACATCTTCTCCTTCCACTTTCATTTTCTACTTATTATTCTTCCTGGAAGCAACTTATTCTGTAATGGGAAGCAAAGCCAATTGGCAAAAGCAGCCTTCCCAAATGTAGTGTCTTTTGGTTATACTGGGACTACAGTTCTAGGAATTATAATTTTGATGTAATTCCAATTATCTGCAGCTGCATATGAAGATTGTGCACGAAAAGTGCTTGATTTGTAACAAGAGGATTAAAAGAGAGATGTTCATAATGTGAAATGTTGGAATATGCCCATGAAAATTAGATGGGAGAGAGAGCTAGCTATGCTTATTCATTATGGAAGATCCACCCCCACCCCAATCTCCCATTTATTACACATGAGAGTGGAAATCTACAATCATCTTATGGTATTTCAGTCAGGAGCTTTGTTTCACAATTGTCCTCTAGTGTGCAACTAGTTCCCCTATCTTGATAACTTCATGTATAAAACTACACATTTGGGACTGGAAGGGTTGTTATTATTACACACTATTGAAGGAAAGATAATGTTTGTCTGGCAAGAAACACTTGTATTATTTTCATTATTCTGAGGAAGGACTATAGTACAATTCTTTCTTAAAGTAAAGCACTGGAAGGAAAATGCTTCCTGAGATTTTCCTGTGAGTATGCAGAAAGATGAAAATACAGTATTGGCTAGGCTGTGATGGAAAACCTTGTACTCAATTCAGCAAGTCAGAAAATTGAATGAGGAATGTTGGGAGGATAGGCCAGGGATCTTTGTCCCAATGTCACTGGAGCAGCTTTCTGGCAAAGATTACAAAATCTTTTGTAATAACTTGAAATTTCAGCTTACCAGATCATGAGATTTGGGAAAACCTAATGGACCTTATTAGTTCTTTGCTACTGATGTCTAAATTGTTTTTTCTGAGTCTTGAGACTATCATGGATGACACTTAAAAAGAATACATTATTCTTGCCTTCATGTTCTGAACTTTCATTTGACTGAATGCCACATGCTGTCTCTGGCACCGGTGGATTCTGGAAATTGTGCATATTTTTCTCTTTATTAAAAATGTTCCATGAAGACCTTCAAGCTGAAAACTATAGCGTCAAGGTCTGTATATCTGTTTAAGATGTTGATGTGTTTTCTAGCTGAGCCCTTTCTTTATTGTATTTATGCCTATTTCATTCTCTCCACTTCCTACTAACTAAAAGGGAGAAAGAAAACTGACAAATAAAGGAAAACTTTGGCTTTGGTTCAAGGATACACATTATCCTTATAAGAACACAAGCATCTGCTTTGTTGGATAAGATCGAGATCTGTTCAGTATGCTGGGCTGAATACAGAATTAGTCATAAACTAAAACAAAGGAATGAGATCTAAGTTACTCATGTTATGAGACATTTAAGTCCCATTGATTCCAAACTTGATTAAATCTGCACCTAATTCTTTATCTCCAAGAATGACCAGTGAGGTGTATTTGGAAGATTATAAACAACACATGTTCTTGTGTAGGTCTTCATTTCTTATTCCTAGCCTCTGAAACAGCTTCTGCATCAGAAGGCTTTACTGAGTTACAGTCATAACTACTGCCTTAGATTTATAACCCTATTTAATCATTTTAAAGTGCCTCATAGGTAATAGCCATTGACACGTATTTATGACAATGATTCTGTGAGTTAGTTCTGGAATATATGAAAATGACACTGCTAACACACAAAAAGGTTATTCATCGAATTCAGAATTCTAACATTCTAGGAAAGGATGAAGAAACATTCTTCTCCCCTTTTTGTCTTCTCATTAAGAGTCACCTTTCCTTTCAATGACCATTCATCTTTGTTCTTTATTTTAAATACTTCCCCTTATTTTACCATTGAAAGTCTTTGGGGCTTCAGTATAACACTGTTTATCGGGGTTCTCTTAATATCCTACTACTGCACTCTACAATGGCAAATTATTTTCAAAATTCTGCCAAAAAAACCTGCAGGGACTTGTCCAGGCAGCCATCAGGAGTCAACATTGGCACACACAAACACACACACACAGAGAACATTTCTTCGTCTATCAATCCCAGTTCATTCTTACATATTTAGGTTTATCTGAATAAACCTAAGCTCATTTCAAGGGAATTATTCTGACTGTTGATATATGAGATAATATAAAAAAATAAAAACCTCCTAAAAATGTGAGTCTCTTCTTGTATCATTGGCTTCCAAGTTATGGCTTGGAACCATAACTTAAACTTAAGGTTTCTCCTACCCTTTTTTTCAGCGTAAGTACATTGCTTCAGTTTCTATATTTAATCCTTGAGCTCTCCCCCACCCCCAATATTATTGCTGTCCCTGAGAACAGGATAGGAGGGTGGTAGGAAGCTTCCATGGAGGCTTTATTTTTATTGAAGTACAATGGCTGGGAACAGGCAAACAATTGGGGGCAAACAAAAGTTATAGCAGCCTTAGTAGAGAAGGCAGGAGAACTTTGAAAGGAAAATTTGGAATGAACAAACCAAGGAGCTCTTTGGTTATGAGATCTACTCATTATCCCTCCAATGAAACAGCATCACTAGAACTTCCTAAAGTATTCCAAGGCAGATTGGCTATCTCTATAATTAATATATAAAATAAAATAAAAATAAGTAGTCTAACAGAATCCATTCTATATTTGCAGTAGGAAATGCAGCTAGTTCTTTTAATTAATTCTATGAATGGCCTAATTTTTAAAATGATCCATAACTTTTAAGTCAGTTTTCTTAGAGTCAAATAGATTAGCTAAATCTACTTAAGACCAACCAATTCTGTGTTGTGCCCTTCCCTTGGTGTTTTAAATACTCAATAAACAACAAGAAGAAAAAGCTTTACCAAAGCCCTGAGACATTATCAAGGCGATATGTTTTATGCATTGAATAACAAATTAGCTATGTTTGCATAAGTTAGTTTAAGTTTATTTAAGCCTTTTCTGGAGCATACAACTACCTTTCATTCAGCTAGGTTTGCCTTTCTGGCTGCAGAGGCGAACTTTTCAGTCTGGTCTTGGGTCTCCATGGTTTTGAAATTCAGCACTGGACAGTTCCTAAACAGCTTCAAAAAATTGATTTATATAAATGAGAGCTGAAACATTTTTGAAGGAAATGGGAAACTCTTTCTGAAAGAAGCAAAAAAGCTCTAGTTTTCTGCAAAGATATGCTGTTGCTCTAAAAGCCCAGGAAGGCAAAACATGCCATTGGGATGTGTATAGACAAGCATAACTCTAGCATCTACTTTGTACCTGATTCCACTTCTTCAGTAGAGTTTGTTGTGAAAATCCTGGCTTTCCACCTTAGAGCCCAGACCGATGCAGCAGACTGAGCCCAATGTGGACAAAACAAAATCAGATACTCCTTTCCTTCTAAGTTGTGATTACTATTGCTACTGCTATTAAACTTGTTATTATAAGTAGAGTTCATATTTTGCAGATTCCAGAATTTTATTTGTCTCCTTATTTGTCGTCTTTTTGCTGATATTGTAACAAATACTTTTGGGGACCATCTAGATCAGGAAAATAGCATGGAGAAATGCTTAAACTGTTGTTCTCAATATCATATTTGAGCTGAAATCAGCTTCCTCCAGTTTTTTTTTTCAAATAATATCTAAAAAGCAATAAGAGGAAATCTGCTTATGGATGTCCTACATCAAGGGTGGGTAAAATTTAAAAGATTGCAGGCTGCAGTTCAGTTTCTGGAGAGTATCAGCTAATATTATTTTGATCCTAGTCCTTACGAAGCTCAGCTTGAACTTTTTTCATCTATACCTCCATTTCAGTAGCCACATGGAAGATTGATCAAGGTTTTCAGTGCACTTTAGATTTTTTTGCTTCTTCCTCTTGAATATTTTTTTTTAAATGAACTAAGTCTCAGAGAATTGGATCCATACATAGCCATATTTCTAGATGACCTATTGAAATCAATGGGATAAATGTTCATTGTAATCTAAAATTTATTCATTTGATCTAAAGTAGATTTTTCTGAAAAAATATCAGTGGGATTTAATTGTAAATTTAAAATGTATTGATTTAAAGGAGACTTTTCTGAATATTGTTATGTCTAGCTCCAACCCTTTCTTCAGTCACGTTGCAAAATTGAGTTATTCTTGGTTTGATGGTGACGATGATGATGATATTGATTACAGGATCATAAAAAGAAAAAAAATATTTTATGCATAGTGGAGACTTAAAATCTTGGCTATAGTGTTGGTGATGAAACCTTTTTGGTTTAGTGTCTTGGCTGGAACAGGCTTGAATGACACCTTGACTACCAAAAATAAGTGGAAATAGGAAGTTAATTTCCTCATAAACCTTCTGGGAGACTATGTGGGTGACATCTTAATGACAAAGAAATGAGAACAGAATAGGAAATCACACAAAGAGATTGTTTTAAAGCTTGTTTTATCACTAAGAAATAAAAATGAGATTTCTGCTGCCGAAGAAGAGAATTTACATAGCACAGAAAACCATAACATAAATGCAGTGACACTGAAGTTATTCCCTGGTATTTGCAATCTGCTAAATATCCTACATTTGTATGGTTTGACAGTGCAATTTTGGATCTTCCCAGGAATCTGTCAGTGTTGGTACTGAGCAAATCTAAGAATATTGATATTAGCACAGCTGGGAATATGTAAATGCAAAAGATAGTACAACTTTTAATTCAGCTTTGAATTGATTTATTTAATGGAACTAAAGCTGTTCTACATTAAGTAGTAGGTGGCAGCTGCCACATTTCCCTTGTTGCCTAAGATAACTAGCTGATAGTCTAGTAACAGAAGCTGTCTAACCATCAGTGTTCACAAGATTCAGTTACCATTCAACTTAGCTGCTCTTTGTGAAATAGGAAAGTGGCTTGTAATCTTTTATCTCCAGCAGTTTAGGATACTTCCTAAACTGAATGTATAAATAGATTGATTTAGTTGGTCTTCTTTTCTAACAGTGGTAGTAGCTCTGCCTCTCCAAGGATCCAGGAACTGTTATCTTTCCCACTAGTTGTGTTTACAGATTATGCTAAACCAAAAGGTGCTTTGTTTAATTTTGGCATATGCTGTGATCCCAGTTTGTATGTCATGCTTTATAATGTAGTATGGTAGCAAACCCAAAAAGTTGTGGTTTATTCTGTAAATTATAGATAAGCAATAAGACCATTTTCTAGTATCTAAGGCACTTTTGAATGCTGCTGCAGACTGATCTTATTAGCTTTTTCCATGCAAAGCATGTGATCTCCAATGAACCATAATCCTTCTACCAAATTAATAGAAATAGAAAGAGAGAAAGATTTGCTCAAAGCCACTTAGTAAGGTACTACATAGCACTATTTATACCATAAATTACTTCATGAATATTTAATAGAATGACTTGAATTAAGGATGAGCTGAATGTTCATGAGTTAAATTTTCAAATTGATTTGCCTTAATTTTATTACAGTTGTGTTGATTTTTCATTAGTTTAATACTTGCCTATTTTATATTCAAGATCCTTTAAGAAAGCAGTTGTAATGATACAGTGCCATGTTTGCTTATTTAGAAGGAGGTTCAGTAGATTTCTGTATGGCTTACTTCCAAAATAGATTGTGTATAGATCATGTATTGCCCAATTATAATTGAGTTCATGTATTTGCATTAAGTCATTTAATGATAGGTCAAACTAATGTGTTTTCTAGTGTGGCTTGTTCAACATGCTATGATTTTAAAATCACAGTTTAGCAGAATGTATAAATTTAGTCTAAATATATGCAAGCTGTTAATTTTTCCTAAATGTTGGTGTAAAATTCTAGACTACAATAGCAACTCAGAAAAGCAAACAAAAGTGAAAAATCAGGCTTTCAGATCCCAGGAATCTATCCTGTACTATGACATAGATTGCAGGTTTTCAGTCCATTAGCCAAGCATAAATCACAGATTGGTAGAAGCACATATGTTTTGCATGGAAAGAACCCAGTGTCAATTCTTAGCCAGATACAACTAGGAAAGCATCCAGTCTAAAAACTATGGAAAGCCACAGTGAACTAGTATAATTCGGTCTTCCAAATAGTGTCCTTCAAATAAGTCAGATTCCAATTCCCGTAATTTCCAGCCAACAAATAAAATGTGGGAAGGAGTTTTTCCTGTTATACGTAAAACAAGCTCATTAAAATTACAAGTAATGATAGCTTTTGTATTTTTTTTTTTAGTAAATGTTAGAAACTTCATGCTGATGTGGTTTAACTAACTCATAAATTAAAATCAGTTTTAATATCCCTTTTTATTCTTACAGATACTCTGTGTCTTTCTCATTCTTGGGTCTGCTACCAGAGGTTTGTGATTTTGAGAATTCTCTTCTGTTTCTAACCCTGCACTTTTCTCGACAGAGAGCTCTAATGTCATTCCTGTGATCTGTTGGATGGAGCCATCTCCCACTTAGGTGTCACTGCCCTGACTGCTCCAACCACTACTGATATATGGATGAGACAAGAGAATCTGAATTGATGGAATGCTACTACAAAGCAGATCTAAGGAGACGGGATATATGAAGTGTATTAGGGAACTATAGATGGACAGAAGACCTGCACCACACTAACTGAGAAATAGCTAGTTACCCAATATGTCAACGTATAAACCAACTATATATATATATATACCGTATTTTCCCCAAAATAAGACCCTGTCTTATATTTTTTTGAACCTTGAAATAAGCACTTGGCCTTATTGCCATGCACTCAAAAGCCCGAGGCTTATTATCAGGGGATGTCTGTGTGTGTGTGTGTGTGTGTGTGTGTGTGTGTGTATTCTTCACCCAAGTGAATACACACAAACACACACACACACACACACACACACACACACACACACGGTATATATATACCAAGTGTATATATGTTTTTCTTCTAGCCAGGTTTTCCCTACGTAACCAAGGTTTTTCTAGCTCAGTAGAATCACATCCACTCGATTCTGGGCTTTTTTCTTTTCTAGCAGCCAGCAAGTTCTTCCTGCTAGGTGGGAGACTTGCTGGCTGCTAGAAAAGAAAAAAGCCCAGAATCGAGTGGATGTGATTCTACTGAGCTAGGGCTGCAGAAAAAGCTTGATTATATAGGGAAAACCTGGCTAGAAGAAAAACACACATAAACCCTACAAACAAGTGTATATATATATATATATATATATACACACACTCTTCACCCAAGTGCCAATCAAAGAAGCCTTGACAGCTATCCGAACAAATATAACCCCCCCACCCAAGCACATCCTAGATCTGACCAACCACTGCCTAACCAACACATACTTCATTTACAATGGACAAAAATACAAACAAATAGAAGGAGCAGCCATGGGATCACCCCTCTCACCTGTCATTGCAAACTTCTACATGGAACATTTTGAAACCCAAGCTCTAGAAAAATCTGATCACAAACCCAAACTCTGGCTCAGATATGTAGACGACACCTTCAAAATCTGGTCACATGGAAAAGAAAAACTGGACAACTTCCTCACACACCTCAACAGCCTACACTCCAAAATACAGTTCACC